>NW_022983542.1:107561-210530 GCF_010093885.1 Aplosporella prunicola CBS 121167
AAAAAAAAATAACCTCGTAGGTTGCTCTTTTACTTTCGTATATCCGCGCATTCCCGCCTTTTCGAACGGTCTTATTCTACTGTATGTCTATATACTTATATCTTTCCAAAAGGCCCCTATACTCTTATTTAACTTTTCCTTATATAGCTACCTAGCAATTGTCAATTGCTGCATTGTAGCCTATTATATCCACTCAGGGAGCACTTGATGGTATAGTGAATTTCACTTCACATGTAGTTGAAGGGTGGGCAAAATTCAAGACGGCGCAGCAGCAGCAGCAACAGTAGCAGGAGAGTGAAGAGCATGCTGGGAAAAGTATTGAGAAGGCTGCGGACGCTATGTATTTGAGAATGAGGGTTGCATACGTAAATGGTGAGCTACCTAGTAGTAGCTGGATAAGAGCATATGGGCAAAAGTTGGGTGCTGCCCAGTCTTGAGACGCAGATCGGCCACTCACGATACCTTCCCAAATTGGGAAGTCACGATACTTTGGCAGTCGTCGACTTGGCAGCCACGACGCCTCTTTCGCCCAACCCCTCCCCAACCACCGACACACACACCTAACACAATCTTGGCTCTGCACCGACAGGCAACAAGTTCATTCGGCAACCCACCCAGCATCACCCCAAGCTCAGCCAACCATGGAAGCCTGCAGCGACCCCGACACACTCATCCTGGTCATCTGCGCGCTGATCATCGTGATCCTGCTGCCCTTCAGTCTTCTCATGGCACTGCACTGCGCCAGCCATGTGAGTCTCGCGCTCCAGCCACGCCAGCAACGCACCTACCTACCTACGCCGCGAGAAGCAGCTGACTAACAGCGAAGGAAGCGGAGGCCGGGGTGCAGCGCGACGAGGAGGAGCAGGCTGCCTTCGAGCGCGACATGGACCTCATCTGCGCAGACCTGTCGCGCCAGCTGGCGGAGCGCCAGCTGCGCTGTCTGCGCGAGAAGGGCGGGGACGGCGGCTCTCATGCTGTGAAGGACGATAGCGGCCATGGTGGTCTTCGCCAGGAAATGGACTTCGGCTCTATCGGCGACCTTGGTGTACAGCTTGATGAGAAGAAGGTCGTGCCTTGCCCCGGCACCTTCACCGAGCACTACGCCTTCACCCCCAGGGACTGAGCGTGCAAGCAGTCGGGCCCCCATGTGCCTCCGCACTGAACGACACGCCTGGCTATCTGGCTGACGAATGCCTTCTCCTTGGATCTTGGGGCGCGAGCGTGGTTGGGGTTTCTTCTTTCCTACTCGGCAGCAATGGCCACGTTGGCAGTTATGAAGGGGGATATTTTGTTCTTTTGTTTTCTTTGGACTCGGTTCTCCACAAACGGTCCCTGGCGCCTCGGCCAGCGTGCTGCTAGAGCAGTGACGGCCAAAATATCAAAGGACTTGCTTCTCTTGCTCGCTCTGCTGCTACCGTGCTAATCCGTTCCCGCTTCACTACCAAGGCGCTTCTAGGACAGTGCCTACTTGTTCGCAATACCCACCATGCCGTAACTTTTCAGTGGTTGCATAATCGTACTCAAACGGTAAGAAGGGCGTGGGGCAGTCGGCTGGCCTTTTATGCATTCTACTGCGGTTCTTCATTGCTCGCTGTCACCCTGCTTCTTCGCAGCTCTTTTATACTTCCGCACCTTCTTAACCCCGCACGCACACGCAATCGCTCGGCAGCTTGCAGCCAGCCGCTGACTGGGTAGACTGAATAGCCTAACTAACCCGCTTCCATCGCCCCAGAAACTCGCCCAGCAGCCTGATCCGCGGTCTTCGTTCTCCCCCAGCAGCTAGCAATTTGTCCAGCAGCTCACTCCAGCCAGGCAGCAGCTGTACAACCAGCAAAGATGTCAATCTGCACGCAGACGCAACGCCTAGTAAAACAAAATCCCCAGAACGCCTCCCATTATAGCGCCCATGAACCAGTAAGAGAATTCTTAGTCCTCGGTTTTGTTCTAGTTCGTGATCGTAGCCGAGGCAGGCTCACCCTCGTCACCCTCGTCTTCCTCATCTTCCTCATCGCTCATATCCTCATCCTCATCCCAACCAAAGAAAGTCCTCGGAGCTGGAGCAGGCTTCGAAGCGCTCGAAGGCTTCGAGGCGCCTGGAGTCGGCTTTGCTGCATCTTCTTCACTGTCGGAGCCCTCGGAAGGAGAAGCCGAAGTATCACTCTCTTTCTTGCCCAAAGCATCCGAGATATCGCCCGCCTTCATAGCCGCCAAGACAGCCTCCCTGGTGCGCTCGGTAGCCTCGTCCTTCGCTTCGACCCACTCGCCATTCAAGCGGCCCTTCCCACCACCCTTCTTGATCTCCTCCTCCCGGCGCTCCGCTGCATCCACAATCTCCTGCCACCGCTTACGGCGCTCCTCCTTCTCCTTCTGGTCCATCTCGGGCCTGACAGCCAGATACTCCGCCAGGGCCTTCGCCTCGTTGATAGTGCGCAGCCGACGGCCGTCCAGGTTGCGCGAGGAGCCGTTGTCCTCGCCGGCGCCGCGCTTCTTGCGCATGCGCCCGCCGGCGGCGCGCAGCTGGGAGCCGAAGCCGCCCTTGCCGCCGCAGAGGGGCGCGGACAGGCGCAGCGGCAGGAAGCTGTCGCTCGCGGATGAGAGGAGCGTCGCTAGTGGCGCGGAGGACTGCGGCGAGAGGAGCTTGTTCGATGAGGTTGTGATTAGCAGCCGGTTGTTGACGGCGGGCATGCGCTGCGCGAGCGCGTCTGCGAAGTCCGCTATGCTCGCTGTGCTGGGCAGGGGGAGCGAGAGCGTCGATGGCAGCCCCAGGCCTGGGAAGGACGTCAGGAGGACGTTGATCATTGCGGGCGCCATGGTAGGTGTGTGAGGTGATGGCTTTGGCGACTCCCGATGGAGGAGGGTAGATAGGGTTTTGATGCGGAGGTGCTCGTCTGAGCTCGCGGTCTATTGGCTCGAGCGGGGATTATTTTGTTCGCTGACGAGTCGCTTGCGGTTGTGGATTTTGGACGGTGTGGATGCGAGTGTAGATGGAGTGCAAGTGCAAGTGAGGTAGAAGGCGATGCCGCGCCCTGCTGCACGGCCCAGATCCTCGTCAGGCGCGCGCCCGTCACGCTAGCCTGTAGCAGGAAAGGCGGCTGCCGAACATACCTATCTAAAAGCTCTCGACTCGCGGCCAAGTTTACATCTCCGACGAGCTACCTGTCTCTCAAGCGCTTTTCAGCGAGTATCGCATCATATAACCGCTCTATCTGGTTCTAAGCAGCGCGGCACTGGCTCCAGCCGTAACATCAACCACAAGAAGCAAACACGGCGCATTTCCATAATAACTAAGTAACTACACCCTCTCCAGATCCGATAACAGTACCATACCTCTATAAGTAGCATATCAGGCGTCAATCGAGCTTACAGAATATCACGTCTACACGCAAGCAGTAAAAGCCCAAGCACAACAACACGAGCGTAAGAAGATGGCGTTTACGGACCAAAGTTATGAGGCCAGAGCAGCTAGCTAAACAAGAGCAACAAGAGCGAGGGAAAGGAAGCGTTAGGTAATCGATATATAGACTAACTAACAATTAACCCGTAACCCGACCATCCTTCCTTCCGGAAACAGCTATAGTTATAAACTCAGGATTCTGCTACCACTTGACCTACCTTGTAGTAGGAGGTGCGTAGGTACGTAGGTAGGTCACGGCGAAGAAGAAAACGAGAAGAGAGAGAAGAGCTGCGTACATACCTAGAACAGACCACCCAACCAACCCACTAAACCACCCTCGTCTACCTACCTATTTCTTCGTTCTTCATCCGTACTCCGTACTCGCACCTATCCAACCCATCATATCATATCACACCACACCACACCACCCACCTCTCCCCCTCCCTCTCTCCCCACAAACCCCAAACCCGTTTAAACCCCAAACCCCAAACCCCAACCCCAACCCCAACGCCCTCACCCACACAGCACAGCACAGCCGTGCACCCGCCGCGGGGAAGAAGTCCTCACCTCATCTCAGACCACCACACCCACTAACACCCACCAACACTCACGTCCTGGCAGAGAAACAAACAAACAAACAAACAAACAAACAAACAAGCCTTTCGCCCATCATCCATCACCCACGCCGCGACGCCGCCTCCACCCATGCCGAGCGCGCCGCCCGCCGCCCGCCGTTCCCCGTCGCGGAGAAGAGTCGGTTCGGAAAAGCCGCGTCGGCGTCGCTACTCAGCTGGCACCGGTGGTTGGTCAACGAGCGCGACTCGCGCAAGCGGGCGGAAGCGGCTCCCGCTGGCCTGAGCTGCGTGCGTGGGCCAGCCGTGCCAGCGTCACTCCGTCGAGAGCGTTTTCTCTCTTGACAAAGCCTGACGCAAGTTTTGCGAGAGCTAGAGCTAAAGTTAGAGCTAGAAACTGCATACATACCTACGTCGGACGTGATGCAGACAGGCGCTTTTGACGTGGCCACTCACCCATGCCGTAACGTTAACGTTCCTACCTTACCCATCCGTCGGCAGCCGACGAACAGGTTCGTTGTCTGGCGGGCCGTGGGCGCGGGAGCCGCATGCTGCGCCGAGTGCAGAGTGCGGCGCGAGTGACTTCACCAGTGGCAGGATCGGCGGAGGGGCGTGCGTCGCGTTGCGGCTGGACTGGACGCCCGAAGATCGGAAGGGGTGCTGTAGCAGGGGTGCACGAACACGCAAACTCGCAAACACGCAAACCAAACACATGCGCAGAGGAGACATTGATGCGGAGCTAGCAATTGGTCTTCATGGACTGGGTATTGAGCTCAGAGAGGCACTTTGATGTTGTTGTCTACAACGGTCTACATTCTGACAAGCACGGGAGACGGAGAGAGAAGAAAAAAACTGATGCGTATTATACAAACAACGCAGCGTGCTGCGCCGCCGCTATCCAGCGGTGGTGTGGTGATGCGTGTCTATGCCTGATGATAATACATGGAGATGGAGAGGAGAACAAGTGGTGTATGAGGAGGGATGATGGGACATGGTGCTTCTTTTTCTAGGCGTTATGGTATCAGGGGTGCGATGATGCAGTCGTCTATTTCGTCTCATCACGGAGGAAGGTGATCAGGTCGTTGCGGTCCTTGGGCTTCTTGAGACCACCGAAGGCCATCTTGGTGCCGGGGATGTACTTCTTGGGGTTCTCGAGGTAGTCGAACTGGGGGCAGCGGCGTTAGCATTCACGCACTTACGCAAGGTGGGGGTTGGAGGCGCGGCGAATTGCGCCGCCGTCGATTCTTGCGGACAGGTGGCTTACCAGAGAGTTCTCGTCCCAGTTAACACCCTTCTGCTTGTTGGCGTCGGTGTAGGAGTAGCCCTCGACCTGGCCGGACTTGCGGCCGAACAGGCCGTGAAGCTTAGGGCCGACCTTGTTGCCCTCGTCGGCCTTCAGGGTGTGGCACTGAGCGCAGCGGGTCTGGTGGAAAGGTTCTTGTCAGCGGGCGGCCTTCTTTGTTTTTGCGAGCGGCGAGCGATGTGCGGCGGCGGGCGGCGGGCCTGGCGGCACCAGCGCCTTGCCCGCGACACGTCGTCGTCCTCATTGCCGGAACTATAACTCACCTTGAAGAGGTTGGCACCCTTCTTAGCATCACCTGCACGAGCAATGTCAGCTTGCTGCTCCCGGGACTCCGGCGCGTCTCAGCTCTTCCGCGGACACAGGGGGACAGGGTCGCAACGGCGATGAAGGGCTCAATTCGCGGGCGCGCTGCTGCCTCGACGGCGACGGATGGGCCGGAGTGTCTGGGGCAGAGACTCGTGACGTGCCGTCGAGTGCACCGTTCCGGAAGAGAGCCGCTTCATGGCGCTGGAGTCCGCAAACGGAGGAAGAGAGGAAAGAACGGAATTCGGAGGTCGTACCTTCGGCGAAACCCATTTTGACGGTTGGTGGAGGGAGGAGGAAAGGGGGTCGTAAGTGGTGATGGGAGGATTGAGGTTGTGGGAGGATGAGGGAGAGGAGAGGGCGACTTTGGGGAAATGCAGGAGAGAAAAAGTCGTCCTGGTGACGGAGCTGATCGAGACCCGGTCACGTGGGGAGGTAGCCGCGGGCCAATCACAAACGGCCCAAAAGTCATGGAGCCCGGTAGAAACCGGGCGAGCGGCTCTCTGCTGTGGCGTAGCAGTGACCAAAGCTCGTTTTAGTGTATCGGGTGGATCCCCATGCGGCCAAGTTGATTACGCGACCGATTCCCTTTCTTCCTTTCGGCATCGCTCGGCATCCTGTGGCTGAAGCTACTTGTCCTTACATCGACACCGCCTCAAAAGTCATGTGCGCTGCCCGCCCGCCATGTCGTCGGTTCAGGATCCATGCACGCGGTGCCGACCTTTTAACTATGTCATCCATCGAGGCCTCGTCGACGAAAGTGTTTCATGGGAAATCCCGTCGCCTCCTCCCGTGACTTTTTTGGTTGAGCGATACGATGCTTACTGTTAGTTGCAGCTGCAGCTTCCCTGTTGGCTCCGCGGTTGAAATCGAGACCCGCTCTTCCCAGCTCCTTCAAATCAATCCGTCATTCTGCCTATATCTCGTGCTTGCATTTCCCGATCGCGACAATCTGACCTCGACGACGAGCGCACCGGGACTACCTAGCATGCCGGCTGCCTGCCACCGGACCGTGTCACCGAAAGTCCTGTCCTGTCTCTACCCAAAAACATGAACCGCATCCCCGATGCTCTTTTTTCCGACCAGGACATGACCACTTGGGTCATTGTAGGCGCCAGCCGGGGCATAGGGCTCGAGTTCGTCCGCCAGCTCCTCGCGCGTGGCGAGAAGATTATCGCCACAGTCCGACAGTCGTATGCGGAGCACGCCTCGGCCCTTTGGGGCCAGGCGGGCAACGACTCCGGCCGCTGCCAGATGTTCATCTGTGACATTTTATCCGAGGCTAGCATCGTCGTACGCCTGCTGTCTCCAACTTTCTGCGCGACGCTCGGTTGATGGTGTTGCAGAACTTCGTTGCCCAGCTCGCCGCGATCCCGAACTTCAAGATAGACTATGTCGTGATCAATGCTGGTGTCCTGAGATATCCGAATGTGAGCTGGAGTCTGCACCCTGTTAGCTTGTTGACTGACGGTCCATCAGAGAGCTACCGAACTGTGTGTCCCGTCGTTTCTTTTTTTTGTCGTCTACCACTTCTCATCTCAATCAGTTTTTGGCAATAGAGACTGCACCTCACCAGGCTAGGTGAATCAGGACGAAACCGGCCTGGATTTTGCTGCCGAGACAGTTGGGAATTTCATGTCTAACAAATCACTGCAGGTCGTTCGACGAGTTTGCCTTTCATCTCCACACCAACACCATCGGGCCTATCATAACAGCGCAGAAGCTGCTGCAAACCAACATACCCATTGGGACCATTGTGTTCATGTCCAGCGATTCTGGTTCGGCGCTCAACTTTCGTGAGATGGAAGACGGGTAAAATGCGTGCTCCGTGGAACGAGCATCCGCTGACACGAACAGGTTTGCTGCATATGCTGCCTCGAAAGCGGCATTAAACCAAATGCTTCGAGTATCACTCCCATTCGCCGAAAACTCTGTTCGCTGCTAACTATGCAAGCACATGGCTGCGGAGCTAAAGAGAAAGGACGACGACACGATTATCCTTGCCATGCATCCAGGCGAGGTGCAGACGTAAGTTAAGCGTCAACCAAGCGTGCAGTAGCTGATCGGCGCAGTGACATGGCCAACATTGACGTCCCCTGGGCAGTCCAGGGTGTTATAAGCCCAGAGGTGTCTGTGGCCGGGATGATAGACGTGATACAGAGCAAAGGCATCCAGCATAGCGGCACGTTTTGGACATGGGAGAATCAGGTGAGAGCGACAGGAACGGTTTTCAGATGCGGGCGCGCTGACCAGACCAGCCTCATCCCTGGTAGTACTGTACCACGGCATTTTGTTGCATAGGTAGCGCACGTTCAAGGCACACGTCTACCCACATGCATATGATGATGGCTATTCGTCGAGAACCAGGATAGATGCGAGTAACGTGGCCGTAATGCCGTAATGGTTCGACCTACATTATATATAGAGAGGACTCGTGGGCGGAAACTCTCCACGTACCCTACGGCGAAGCGAAGCGGATCGGCGACGGGGAAAGCGGGAAGCCCAGGGGCAGCGGAACATTATTACCATGCAGTGCTTTTTCCCTCTTGACTACCTCGCCACCTGTACACCTCTCAAAACGGCACCGTTCTGTTCCCGACTGAGAAGCTGCCCTGACAGGCGGCGGCGAAGGCCGCGACCGAGACAGTGGCCAGGACAGAGGCTTGGCCACAGCAAGAAAGGTCATCTGTGCAGCGCCCGGCTTATCCGAGACGCAGCCGGCACGCGCAGCCCGTGAGCTTCTGCATGACGCGGGCACGAACTCGACCTTGGAGGAACCAGCGCAACATTACACATTACACGGTTGAGATGCAGGTCGCCATGGCGCCACCGATCAGGGCGGAAAACGCCTCGAGATGGATCATGGCGAGTGCGGGTGCGGCTCATCAGTGAAGCCTAGTAAAAGAAAAAAAGAAAAAAGCAAACCTGACTGTGCCGTATGTGGACCGCGGTAGGCGGTGGCGTAGTCTGCCGTCATGCGCGGTATCGAGGTGACGACCTCGAGATGGGGCCAGAATAGTTATGATTGCCTGAAGCCAACTCTCGATCTTCCCACCGCCTGAGTTTCGTCAGCGCGCAGACGGGCGTGCTTGCAGAGTCTCGGCAGGCGTCCCCCACTCGGGCACCATATCAACCACGCTTTCTCTCCTCGACTCGAGCCCCCGTCCCCTCGTCTCAATCTTTCCCGCGGGCATGACCTTCTACGACTACGACAGCGCCCGCCGCTACGCCCCCAACACGTCGCGGTCGCGCGACTACGGCCATGTAAAATACCACGACTACTCCAACCCGCCCGATGCTTACTACGGCTACGGCGACGGGTACGACAGCGGTTCGCCCTACGCGCGCGAGCCCCGGCCGCGGCCGTCGCGCAGCGCCTCGCACCGCGCCGACCGTCGCACCGAGCCGCAATGGCCACCCTCACCCAGCGTCGAGGACGAAGTGGCCTCACTTGCGCGCGAAGTCGCGTCGGTGGCGTTGTCCGGCCATGGCAGCGACGGCGATGATGCCGTGCAGATGCGGGGCGCCGTCGATCAGGAGCCGATCATGGTCGAGGTCGACAACAACCCGGACCGCCGTTTCGTGCTCGTGCCGCCCTTGCAGACGTCGGCCCTTGACGACAATCCGCTCTTGACCCGCCGCGCCCCCTCGCCCTATGCTTATACCCCTCGCAAACACCAGGACTCGTCCGACTCCTACCTCTCCGTAGATGCTGCCGAAACTGGTTATGGCGTGAGGTCGGAGGATCAGAAGACACGCCGAAAACCAAGGCCCGTCTCGTTGCTCTCCCCAGACTCGGCCTATGACAGTGGCACATTTGACGATTCCGATATCGATGGCGAAGATTTGGTCAGTGTGCGGACGAGGCGGAGGCCTTCACGCTACTCTTTTTCGCCTGCGGATCTGAAAAAGGAGGACCTGCGGATGTCACTGCATGACTTAGCGCTTGACAGTGACCAGGATGCTCCACCGTCGCGGCAGTCCGGCTATTCCTTCACCTCTGCGGACTTGAAGAAAGACGACCACAGATCCGAGAGAGACGAAGTACAGGACCAGGTGTATTCACGGCGGACAGCATCACCGGCTCCTTCTACTCCGCCCCCTGTTACCGCGCGGTCCACACCGAAGAGCTCCAACTCATCCGCGGCTGCGACACCGTCCAGTTCATCTCAGTTCTTTGCTCATGACTTGCCTTGGGGGCGGCCGACGCTTTCTCGACAAGGGACCTTTGAGACGCTGTACGGAAGTGTATCCAGCCAGCTTGGTGGCTCAAGGCCTTCTACCAGGCCACACTCGCCCCTGGTCAGAGAACAAACACTGCCGCCCTCGCCGCCCCATTCCCCACGACCAGGCTCCAGAGACAGCATAACCCCCAAAGTATTTGGGGAACCGCGCTCGAAACCACCATCACGAGTGGCTTCCCGTGCCGATTCACCGTTGGCGTCTTCGTTTGAGTTACGCCCTCCACGCTCGCCTTTGTGGGCCGAAGCCAGCCTTCCCGAACGCACCTCGAGTTTTCCCCTCGATGACCCTCGGGAACGGTCGAGGCCTTCTTCGAGGCACAGTCGATATGACTCTTTTAGGGAAGAAGATTCTCATCTTGGTAGACCAAGGATAGATGTTCACTCTCCATCGCCGGCAAGACCGCCTCCAAGGCCCGCTACTGTGCTTCCGTACCCAGACGATGACGTCCAACAGTTGATGCCTGCCGAGGAGCAATACCAGTACAATCATGACAGCCCCGTAACTTCATCTGCGGGATTTAATTATGGATCGTCTACGGCGACGTCCCAAGCAATAATTCCTAGCGACATGCGTGATGAAGTGTCGTCTCCGCGTGGTTACTTGCAGCGAACCATGTCCGAGACCAGCGCGCAGACGGACCCTGTCGTCGGCCCCTTCTCGTCCCGCGACAGCAGGTCACGGTTGGACGTCGACCGCGAACTCCCTTCAACGAGCCATCTGCCACTTTGCCCCAGGTCAATATACTCTTCCAAATATGACGACTGGTACACACTCGAAGGCAGCATACTGGACGTCTGCCCGGACTGCCTCGATGGGATCATTGGCCGGCACCCCTTCCGGTCACAGTTCTTCCGGACACGTCGCAGCGAGCTGCGGAAAAAGTGCGATTTCAGCTCGTATTGGTTCCGGCTCGCTTGGGAGCTCACGCTGGAGCAGCAGCGGCCGGACCTCTCGCTCATCCGCGCCCTCGCCAGCATAACGCACACGGAGCCCGAATGCCCAGACACGCGCGAAACTCACCGCGTATGGTACGGCCTGCCACGGCCATACGACGACGCGCCCATCTCCAACCTGCACATCTGCCAAGCCGACGTGCGCACGCTCGAGACGCTCTTCCCCACGCTGCGCGGCTTCTTCACGCGCCTCTCGCCAACCACGACGCCGCACCAGTGCGCGCTGCGCCCGTCCTCGCGCCGCGCCGCCACGTATCTCGCCACGCTCGCCAGCACGCACGCGGCGGCGGTCGCGGCGCGCGCGCCCGCCGACCCGACGCCCTTTGCGCGCCTAGCCGACGCGCTGGCCTGGAAGCAGGAGTGCCAGCAGGACACGCAGCTGCGCAACGCGCCGTGGCACACGTGCGCGGCCATCCCGGCCCTCACCGTCTGCGAGGCCTGCTACGACGAGGTGGTGCGCCCGGCGCGGGCGGCGGGGTCGCGCCTCGCGGGCGCTGTGTCGCGCTCGCTGGGCCTGGCGGTCGACGAGACGAAGCCGTACGAGTTCGACCGCTACGCTGGTGGTGGTGCTGGTGCTGCGACGTACGAGTTCGACCGTTCCCTCGGCCGCAGCTGCCAGTTGTATAGTGCGCGCATGCGGCGGGCGTGGGCGCGCGCTGTGCGCGACGACGATGTGCTGGGGTTTGCGGGGGTGGTGCGGGCGAGGAGGAAGGCGGAGGTGCGGCTGCAGGGAAGGATGAGGGCGTTGAAGGGGCGGATGGACGAGGTGGAGGCTAGAGCAGAGGAGAGGAGGGGATGGGGCTTGAGTAGGGGGGACGGGTGGGGGAGTGAGGTTGCTGGTGGGGGTGCTGTTGAGGACGTGGGGATGGGTGCGGGGTTGAGGTTGGAGAAGGAGCGCCTGCGGGCTGAGATGGCGGCTGTGGCGAGGGAGTGGCGGGAGTGGGAGTAGGTGTGGGTGGGACGAGTGGACTGCCCTACTTCTTCTTCTTCTTCTTCTTCTTGAATAATCGGCCCTAGGAGTTTAAGCGCCAAAGACGGAGGCGGTTAGCTGGCCCCTCGTCTTGTATTGCGTTCTCTCTACCTACCCACTTACCTACCTACCTACCTCTTCTTCCTGCCTTCCTTTTCCCTCACTTCCTCTCTTTCTTTCTTTTATTTTCTATTCTAGTCACGATCTGATGCTCTTTTTATTTGGCTCTTTTTACCTGGCTCTTTTTATGTTCTTTCCCCATTCTTTCGGTTTCGGGTACGGTGGCGCGGGGCGAGGCGGCATCATCATCATTACAGCGACTCGACGATGGTAAAGATAACGATAATGATGATGACGGTATGGTATGGGTTTGGGGTATGAACTATGGGGTTTGGGTTATGGGTTATGAGACATGAGATATGAGATATGAGAGCTTACGACTCGACTCGAGCGGCGTGATTATGGTTATGATTATGTGGAGGGGCTTTGGGGACGGGGTTTGGGGATGCATAGAGGGTGGGGGGCGTGGGTGAAGGAGGGGTGAAGCGTGCGGACATAGTGGGGGTTTTGGGTTTGGCTTTGGGCGTGGGGAGAGGGATGGAGCGTGGTGGTGGAGGAGGTAGTAACTAATAGGCAACTACGACATAGCTAGATATAGCGTATAATCTGTTCAGTATGATACGGCATGGCATGGCATGGCATGACACGACACGCGTGTGTTTAGACCCGTAGGTACCTTACTGTGTCTGCTGCCTTGGCCGCGTGCCCGGGATGCGGATGTGATGTGATATGATGGTAGGTAGTGCCTAGGGAGTTTAGTTCCCCAACCGCAAACAAAGACCAAGCACACATACACACATACCAGCCCCCCACAATCCAATCCACAATCCACACCACAATCCACACCACAATCCACACACCACACACAAACCCCGCAAGAAACGCCCCCCGCTTTCATTGTCCGCTGCAAGCCCAAGCCTACGCCCAAGCCAAGCCAAGCCCAAGCCAAGCCAAGCCAAGCCCACCATACACACAAAGACAAAGACAAAGCCGCACCGCACCGCACCGCATGCCATGCCGCCAAGCCAGCAGACGACAGGACAAAGCGCAGCGCGCCCGCAAGCGGCGACCGCGAATCAACCCCCTTCTCGTTCTCGCTCTCGCTCACTCAACTCAGCGCAGAACCCACCATGCCTGAGTGAGTGACTGGCTGGCTGGCTGACCAGCAAGGCAGCACGAGACGACCGAAGCCTTGCAACAAGATCGCGCACGCACTACACAGCGGCACTGTCAGCAGGTCGTGAGGACGCCGCCGAAGAGGAGAAGGACGAGGAAGAAGAGGACGAGGAGGCTTGAACAGCGGGATGTGTATAGGTAGCCGCAATAATGGCATACCAGCCGGCCAACAAACAAAGCCCATTCGTTTGTTCGTTATTGACACGCACCGCTCCCTCTCCTCGCGTTATTGACACTGACTGAGCGTATGTATGTGTGTATTTGTATGTGTACGTGGGGTTTATTGACGGCTTTATACGCCAGCCAGCCAGCCAGCCAGCCAGCTATCCCAGCCCATCCATCCATCCACAGCAAGCAGGCGCGCAATCGCTATTGCTGCCTATTGACGCATTGAGCCCGCACACACACCACCCACCCCCGACGGAGACGGACGAACAATGGGCTTCGGAGACAAAGAAAGCGCTGGAGGCGTTTGAAAACGGCCGGCGCTGCTATATGTATATGAAATGGGGCGCGCCCTCGGGTGTATTCATTGACCTCGCTCTTGAGCAGCCTGCTGCACGTATACACATACGCCTCTACAAGCAGCACGCACGCGCACGAAGCTAGATACCCACAGCACGCACAAAATGCGCGCCGCCGCTCTCGCCCTCGCGACCGCGGCCCTCAGCGCCTCTCTGGCCATGGCCCAGCACCAGCAACAGCAGCACCAGCAGCACCAGCAGCAGCAGCAGCAGCCCAACTACCCGACACTGGACACGCCGCACCGGACGCCGTCGCCGGCGCAGGCACAAGCGGCAGCCCCCCCATCACGCAACGCGCCGCCGCCGGCGCCCGCCGCCGTCGTCGACGCCCCTGCCAGCTTCTACGATCCCGTTGCCGACAACGAAGACAACGACGACGACTACGCCTACCCGCCGCACCTGCTCCGGCGCAACGGCGAGCCCGGCCCCCCCGCCGACTCGTTCGCGCTGCGCCCCCCTGTCGCGCCCGAGGTCTTCGAGGTCGAGGACATCGACGAGGTGTACACGGTGCGTCCGCCGAAGGCACAAGTGCTGGCGCCGGGGCTGCGGCGGCGCGGCGCGGCCGCCCCCCCCGCCGACTCGTTTGCGCTGCACCCGCCCGTCGCGCCCGAGGTCTTCGAGGTCGAGGACGTCGACGAGGTGTACCGGGTGCAGCCGCCGAAGCCGCTGCGGCGCCGCGCCGAGTACATTGACGACGACGCCGACGCCGACACCGTCTGGGGCCCGCCGCCTGGCGCGTACGACGCCGAGGTTGAGGCGCCGGTGCGCCGTCGTCGCAGCAATGGCCAGCTGGATGAGCAGCGCCTGCCTGACCCGCCGTTCAGGTTCGACCCTTCGGCTGAGCAGCCCCCTGAGCGTCGCCAGATCAGCAAGCGCGCCAATAATAATGGCAAGGACGTTGGGAAGGGCGGCAAGGTGCTCTATATGTGCCAGCATAGCGAGTGGAAGGGCATGTGCTGGCGCTACCATACCGATCCTGCTGTCTGCTACAATCTGAGCCCGCTGTACGACAACCGCATCTCCAGCATTGGGCCCATTGAGAGAGGCACCACGTGCTGGCTCTTCAAGTGAGTATTCCCCTTTTTCCTTTCTTCCTGTTTCTATGGTTTCGATCTAGGGACTTAGGCGGCTGACGGTGCTTGACTCTGCAGGGATAAGGACTGTAAAGGCGAGTATAGGAGACTGGCCTATCCGGGCTATGTCAACCTGAAGTCCATCCAGTTCAACGATGTCGTTTCCAGTTTGTTTTGTTAAACCAGCACAGCCAAAGGGCTTTTTGGACTGCTGTTTGGGACTCCTGCGTGTATTCTAATCTGCCGCATGGGACAATGTCGGGTCGCGTTTTGGCTAAGCCGGCATTTTGTCCTCCAACTACTTGGCGATAATGGATAGCAAATGAAAGAGTCTTTGTAGCATGTTATTGAAGCAAGTGCTTTAGCTGTACAATCCGGACTGGTTACAACGTTTTTGGCCCGTCAGCAGCTTCTGACTGTTAAAATTAGCGTTGACTACTCGCAACATTTTTTTTTCTTGTACTGGCAAAGGTACGCGGAAGTCTACGCAAGCTTTAGCCGGATATACCGATGAATGCGTTTTTAATGGCCAGGGTTTGTTGACCAATGCAAACGTTGTAACCAGTCCGGACTGTACCAATGTTCGTAACTGCACAGTCAAGCCTCTGATCATCCCAGGTCGTACTCATGAAATCCTTCGGGCAAGTCCGGGTCGACCTTAGTGCCCAGATCGCGGTCTTCGAGAAACGATCTTCCCAACAGCTTCTCGGGCAGATAGTCTTGGACAACCTGACCGTCGACGTAGTCGGGATTGTACTTGTACTCCTTGCCATAGCCGATTTCCTTCATCAGCTTCGTGGGCGCGTTCCGTAGATGCAGAGGCACAGGCAGCCCAGCCACCCCAGGCTCCATCAACGCCGCCATAGCATTGCCAAGACCACGGTAAACCCTGGTGCTTTTCGGCGAGAGGGCAAAGGCGACGGTGGCGTGAGCGAGGTTGATGCGACATTCTGGCATCCCAATCTTCTCCGCAGCAGTGTATGCTGCTGTCGCGAGCGACAACATGCTGTTGTCTGCTAGGCCAATGTCTTCTGAGGCAACCACGATGAGTCGTCTAGCGATGTACAGTGGATCTTCGCCTGACTGGAGCATCCTCGCTAGGTAGTACAGGGCCGCGTCCGGGTCGCCGCCGCGAATAGATTTGTGGAAGGCAGAAATGGTGTCGTAATGCTGGTCTCCGGCCCGATCATAAACCAGTGTCTGTGTCAGCGACTTCTTCAAGTCTTCCTTTGTCATGTTGGGCCGGTTCGACAAATCCATGGCCAGCTCTAGTAGATTCAAAGCCGTTCGCGCATCACCGTCCGCAAACGCCGAGAGATATGTAAGCATTTCATCATCGACCAACTCGGCATTGTGACTTCCTTCGCGATCAAGTGCCCGTTGTAGGATAGTGACGACAGTATCCTCGGTCAATTTCTCCAGAGTAAACGTCCGACATCTTGACAAAAGGGCGTTGACGATTTTGAAACTGGGGTTCTCGGTCGTCGCGCCAATCAACGTAACTTGGCCAGCTTCAACCGGACCCAAGAATACGTCCTGCTGACTTTTACTGAATCGGTGGATCTCATCGCAGAAGATGATAGTTTTCCTCCCCGTCAGGCCCAACTCGTTTCTTGCCTCTGCGAACAGTTTCTTACACTCAGCCACCCCGCTACTGGTGCTGTTGATCTCCACGAACCGGCACCCAGCCGTATGGGCAATCAGCCTCGCAATTGTCGTCTTGCCAGTACCCGGTCCTCCCCAGAGGATCATTGACGGCACTCTGTCCTGCTCGATCAATCCTCTTATCACTCCGTTTTCTCCGACGAGCTCTTGCCCGCAGACCTCGTCTAATGTCCTTGGCCTCATTCGCTCAGCGAGTGGTGCGACTTTCTGGAAAGCGCTCGGTTTGGCTCTTTTGGGCGACGGCGGGGATGGTCCCTCGGCAGATGATCCTTCGGCAGGCGCGGGTGCCAGATCTGTCTCAAGCGGGCGTTTGGTTCCATTTGACAAGGACAATGGAGCATTCTTTGATTGCGCAGTTCGCGAAGGAATTGGCGAGGAGGGAGTGGAAGCTACATGCTGGGTAGAGGAGCTTGCTGCGCGCTTGGCAGCAGGTGTTTGGAAAAAGGTGGCGACGGAGCTGCTGGGCGGCTTCTGCGTGGCGGCATTCGGGTCAATGACAAACTTCTCGCAGTTGGAGTCAATGTGCTCATTGATGTCGCGTTCGGGGACTGGCTTGGAGCAGATTGGGCAGTCGACCATGGCGAACGCGTCTTGGTGTTGAAAGAATGCCGGCGACGCGACTGGCCGCGCGCGGGAAGGCGCCGCGGCCTTACCCGAGCTTAACGCCGCATGAGGGCCGTGCCCACCATAGATCGGCGAAGCAGTTTCGCCGACCGCCAAGGCCGTCCTGCCGCCCAGGCGCCGTCATCGTGAAGCTCGTCGCGAACTTTTTGGACGCAGTATACCCAGCCAGCCAGAACCAGACATGCCTCGTGAAGCGGAGCTGTCGCTCAATGAGCGCGAATTCTTACTCCAAGCGCTCGGGGAGAATGTGCGCTTGGACGGTCGCGCCTTCGACGCGTTCCGCGACTTGGACCTGACATTCGGCGACGAGTATGGTGTCGCAGATGTCCGCTTGGGCAAGACGAGGTATGTGTTTGATACGCTTGGAGAGCGGCGTGCGCTAATTCGTCCTCAGAGTGATTGCGCGCATCTCTGCGGAGGTGACAGCTCCATTCGCTGACCGGAAGTTTGACGGCATCTTCAATATCAGCACCGAGTTCTCCCCCATGGCCTCGCCCCAGTTTGAAGTTGGCCGGTATGTTTAATTTTGTTCTGAGAATGACCCTATAACCGACTTCAATGGCCCTAACTGAGCTTACCAGACAGACAGACGCTGAAGTGATTCTGTCCCGCATCCTCGAAAAGGCTATCCGTCGCAGCGGCGCCCTCGACACCGAATCGCTATGTATCATCGCGGGAGCAAAATGCTTCTCTGTTCGAGCCGACGTCCACATTGTCGATCACGATGGCGGTCTGATTGACGCTTCCTGCATTGCCGTCGTGGCAGCTTTGCAGCACTTCCGACGCTCGGATGTTGCAGTGGAGGGAGAAAAGGTCACCGTTTTCAGTACGAGGGAAAGAGAGCCGGTGCCGCTATCTATGCTGCATCACCCTCTTTGTGTGACATTCTCCTACTATAACACTGGAGAGGTAATGCTGGTCGATGCGACGTTGGCGGAAGAGCAGGTGCGTGAAGGCGAGATCATTATCACGATGAACAGGTACGGCGAGGTTTGTCAGATTGCCAAGTACGGAGGCACGCCTGTCAACCCTCTGAGCTTGCTTCAGTGCACCAATGTTGCCTTGAACAAGGTGCAAGCCATGACAAAGTACATCCAACGCAGACTGGAGGAGGATGCCAAGAAGAGGGACGTAGGAGGCCTTATAGCGGAGCTCAGCGCTGAGAACGCGAGGTGATCTGCTCTCGAGCTCGGGACCAACTGAGCGCAGCAAACAGGCCCAGCTCCGCGCCCCTCAGGCGGGCGTTCTAACTATACCAAGATACGCAAGATGGCCGGCTGATATGGCAGTCGTGAAGGCGGAGCCTAGGCGATCAAGCTGGTGTCTTGGCCAGGGAATAGTGATCCCAAATGGCCGCTTCAATGGGAGAGGCCTTTTGGTTGTAGTGATCTGGGCAAAACTATTGAAGAAAGCAATGCGATCTAGGCAGTGTGCCATGAAAGCAGGCCACTGAACACGGCGAAGGAAAGGGGGCTGATTGTTCCGTAGACAACGGAATCAGGTTCTGAACATCCGCATCATTTGACAACCTATTCCCAAGGAGGCAGTGAAAGGGCACGCTCTGTGAGATGCGATCTGGACCGCTTTGCTTATGAGATGGATATTGCGACTGCGCCACCGTTTGAGGTATACGAACATACAGATGCACGGCGAAGAACCACCCGTTTGTAAGATGCCGGACGGCATTCTTGTTCTCACAGCTGCGGCCATGGCCTTGGTGCGGGTGTGTGTGTGCCCTCTTGCATGGCACGGGAGACGGAGGGAATCCAGGCGTGCACGACGGTGAAGATACGGAGTAGCTACCTAGGGCGGGCGCCATGGGCTTGGAGACGAGGAGGCTGGCTCGTGACGGGGATCCGGTGACCAAGTTCTATTGTACTCTCCTCCCGACGGGAGGCTGAAGGGGTGGTCATGGTCGTCTTTTTCTTTCTCGTCGGCAGTCACGACAGGCACTGGCGTTGTTCTACGCACCGACTTATATTCGTCAGCTACTCTTGGCTTCAAGGGTGACGGAGGCGGGGAAGCGGTTCTAGGCAGCTGTCCGTGTCAGAGAGCACGGAATTCGTTCATGTAATGCCGGCAGGCGCTCTCGAGGGAAGAGGGGGTGAAGAATATACGGGGATGGTTGGGGAGGGGGCACGGGACACGGCAGGCCTCGAGGCCGAAACGGGCAGGGCGGAGAGGCTTTCAGCATCAAGGACTGGTTCCTGGCGGCGGGGTGTGATTTGATCATGTCATGGATGAGGGCAGGGATGGTGGGTTTTTGCATGTGATCGAGCCACGGCCTTCCCGCCTTCCCGCACCAGACCAACCGACTACACCTGGTGATTGTGCCAAAGACATGCCCGCCCGCGATTCCTCTCTCCCACCTCTCCTCCGCTCAAATCCATCGCTTCTCCGCCCGTGTCCGCCCCCGTGATGCCGCCGCACTGAGCCCGCTGGTCCGTCTCCATGTTGGCTCTCGCGCGCCCGCCCGGGATGAGCTCGCATCAAGATTCAGCCAAAGACGATAGTCCCTTCGGCTGTGCGTCGCCCGCTGCCTTCGTTCGACGCCGTGCTGATGCTGAAGCAGATACCTTCTCCGGCCACATCGACAACGCCGCCGCCTCCGAAAACGTCACGGCTGCTGGCCCGCCGCTGCTGAGCGACTACCAGTTCAACGAGCTCCAGTCCTTCTTCGACCGCGGCCCGTTCAACAACTTCGACAGCGCCATCCCCTTCCCCGACCCCGCCCACGATCCCTCCAACAACTTCGACTTCTCCTTCTTCGACGATGCCCCGACTACCCTGCACGGCACCTCCGCCGCCATCCCGGAGCCTGCGCACAACCAGAACCTGTTTCCAGCCATCGAGCCCCGTCCTGGGCCGAGCTACAGCGCAGCGAGGAACAACGATCTCCATGGTGGCGCTTCCGATGAGGTGATCGGCGCTGCGACGGCTCTCCTCTCGAGCGCACAACCCCAGGAACAAATGTACATGGACAAGGCGTATCTGAGTGGGGGCAACTTCATAGGCCTGCCGAGCCCTCCGGCATCGGCACCAGACCAGCACAGCCTGACAGCATCGGCCAACGATGGAAGTCTGGCCGTGGGCGTGCCGCTGTTCAACCCCCCGCGTCCCCCGCTTTCCGCCCGTCATAGCGTCTACGCTACCCAAGTAGCTTCATCTTTCCAGCGCCCCGCAGGACTGCCACGCTTCGGCTCCGACAGCAATTTCCGTGGCAATGGCTTTGCAACTCAGCACCACCATGAGACCGAAGAGGCCGTGCTTCAACGGTTGTACAAGGACATGGAGGGACTGCAGCCATCAAATAGCATGCCGAGCACGCGCACGAACACGCAACCTCCCAGCCCCATTCTTCAGAAACGATTGCCGTCCAATTACAACCATTTCCAAGAAGTCCCGCGGCCGAAGCGATCGTCAAGCCCTCGTCCTCAGGTGCCCTTTGGAGTGATACCCATTGAGCCGACACCTGTTGCCTCTGACGAAGAAGACTCATCATCAGACGACTCGGCAAGCCCCAGAGAAAGGGCTCCCAAGCGACGTCGCACCCTTGCTGGCGAAAACGGCTTCCAATCCCACAAGCTCGGTTCCGCCGCTTCCGCTGCCGCCGCAGCGCCTCGCGCCGCTTCTTTTAGCGTAGCCCAGAGCAAGAAGCCCAAGGACGTATCCATCAGCGTACCGTCGGCAAAGCGCAAGGCGTCGAGCACGCAAAAGCCGACGCGCGAGAATCTCTCCGAAGAGCAAAAGCGGAATAACCACATTTTGAGCGAGCAGAAGCGGCGCAACCTGATCAAGCAGGGCTTCGAAGAGCTCAACGAATTGGTTCCGGGGCTGAAAACGGGCGGCTTCAGCAAGAGCAGCGTTCTCATGGAGGGCGCGAAGTTCCTGGAGACCCTGGTGGACGGCAACGAGATTCTCAAGCGCGCGCTGGGCGAGGTATGAAAGCCCCACCGGAGGCCACGAGCATCGTCACTTCCACCATGTTAGCGGCCAATTATCGCCCTGGCGAAGGGGTAGACTGCATGAAAATGCGTTTTTCAGTTGAGGGTAGCACGGCCTCCCTTCCTGCCTACCCCATCCTTCCTCCGCCCGGCACCATCTGTACAGCACTCTCGACGCGCTGCGGCATAATGCCTCCGCCGTCAAACACACGATATACCGAGGCACTAGCGATGCCCTTAGTGACGCACACAACAGGCGCACAAGGCTTCTTCTTCACGCTCTCGGGTCCTTTCTGCACTGCAATCACAGCCACAGCCATTTCGTTGACGAAACTCGGACTTGGGGTGCCAGCGGTATGGTATTGCGCAGCGCTCCCCAGCTTTCTCCATTCAGCACGGAAGCAGCTGGCTGACGCGCCATCGCACGCGTGTGACGCACATGTCTGGCAACGTCTCGTCTCGGCGTGGCAGCAGCTCGCGGCTCTATCTATCTATCTATGTCTCTATCTCTCCATCTCTCTCTCCCGCTTGTCGATAGCCCTTCCTCCTCGGTCCCGTGGTCACGATCAGGAATTGATGCCCTTATTTCCCTTTACTTCACGTGCAGGCAGTGCGCGCACTGCAGCGCTGGCGTTGGGAGTCTTCTAATACTTCAGGCTCGGATTCAAAATCAGGTTTTAACTTTTACTTGAGGTTTGTGGTAGCGTGGTTAATAATAACTTCCTGTGTCCTCTATAATCTTATGTTTTTTATGCTTTTTGCTTCTTTGTTTCTTTCTGTTCGTTTGTTTGTCTGGCTGGTTGGTTGTCTACCCACGCAATCGGCAAGTGGTTGTCCATTGCACACTCGTCCGCCAATGTCCCTGCTTTTGGTCGTTGCGGCTGCTTCTGTGCGTGCACTCGGGTGCTGCGGCGAGGCGCGCGTGTGTGCTCAGATGGAGTAGGCGCGGTCGGCAAAGCTCGATTAGCGACCGCTCTGGCATCGGCGGCGGGTGCGGCCTAGCCTAGCCTAGCCTAGCTGGATAAGTAGGTGGGCCGTGGATGGCGGAAGCGGTTATGCGGGTGGTGGTGGTGGTGGTGGTGGTGGTGATGGTAATGCCAGCATGGGCGCCAGATAAGCACGCGCGTGGGGTATCGTTGAGGGCGTGATGCTTTTATACATATATATACATATCTACATATTTATATGTTTATATACACTTATATACGTATTTACACATTTACATATCGACATACAGATATATCTATCATCGATGCGTGGGATACACGCGTTTTATAACTACGATGTTTTAGAGTACTGCTTTGCTGCTACCTTAAGGTGTGTGTCTGTTTTGTTTGCTTGTCTGGTATGGTGGTTGGTGTGGTGGTTGTGGAAAGCATTTATTCAAGGGCGCGGGTGTGCATAGTACGTTGCTTGAGTGTGTCATGTCGGGTTTTGCATACCTAACTAACTAACTAACTAACCGGTTTGTGGCGTGGTGTGGTGTGGTGTGCTGGTGTGGTAAGCAGTCAGTGGGTTTCTGGCGTCTGGCGTCTGACGTCTTATCGCGCATGTGCGGGGGGTACAGTATAGCGGGGATAAGAGACAGGGATAGGGGGTTGGGGGACAGGGAGCAGGGGTGAAGGGTCTAGACTCTAGAGCGTCATGGTGGTGGGGTGGGGTGGTGGTCAGCGGGGCTGGGCTGGGGCTGGGCTGGGCTGGGGTTGTTGGGTGGTGGTGGGGTGAGAGACGAGCGTAAGAAGAGAAGAGGAGGAGAGACATAAAGCGAACTTGCTAGATGCTAGGTACGAAACGACACACACACACTCTCTCTCTCTCTCTCTCTCTCTCTCTCTCTCTCTCTCTCACATGCGGTTTTGGTTGGAGCTGGTGCTGGCGATGCGGTTGAGTATTTGTGATCTGCAGAGTTTTGGGTCATACTCGGCCTCGCCTTTACGTGGCGAGCTTTTTTCTAGTTAGCTAACACTTCAGCTGTTGACTGCGAGACTATTCAGGCAGTTATTGGCAGGTCCGCTCATCTGATCCCAATCCTAATATGGAAGTGTAGGGGTACGGGGATGCGGATCGGTCGATCAGAACGTGTTTGTGCTGCCCCACTTTGGTATCAGACGAGTGCGACGGCGAGTTGTTGGGGGTGGGTGTTTTTGGGGGTTGTGTTGTTTGGCTGTGAGAGCGCGAGAGGCTTCTGGGGCTGGTTGTGGAGTGTGATTTAGGGAGCGTTTTGAGGGCAATACTGCCGAATACGAGCGTAGTCTCTATATACATCTACGGAGTAAGTTATAGTGATAGGGGTGAAAGTACCACTTCCCCTTGTGAGCGATATCGCTGAATATGAACATAGCCTCTATGTCCATCTACGGAATAATCTATAGGGAGTTTTTGGGAGAGAATGTATGCATACCCAGACTACCTGTAAGTAGGTGGGATAATGTTCAAATTCGGAGTAACTTAGTTTGCTTTCGATTATATGGAGAACGGTTTCACTGAAGGGATATGGATAATAATATCTCCCTTTTCGAGCATAGAAGAGTAGGTGCTGTAAGCTTTTGTGAAAAACGAGTGTGGGCTGATTGAAACTAGCTAGATGGTGTATCTAATCTACATGTAGAAATGAAAGAAGGGGATACAATGAGGATTATAGGAGGATAGCAGGAAGGTAGAAATGCAAAATTCGAAGATGCCTTTAAGCCGCATTGCACACCTCATAAGCATTGGATGGACCTCCAACGTGCTGCATGATACCAACGAAGGTCCAGTTCCTGGACACAATCTTGTTGGTGGGGTGGCCGTTCTTGTCCTTCTCATAGACGGGCTTTTCGGAGTGCACCGTGCGGTACTTGCCAGGTTGCTTTCCTATAACATTTATTAGTCAACTGAACCCGCCTGATTAAGTTTTTGTATCAAACTTACCATTGGTCCAGTTAGACTTGTCCTTGAAAATAGGCCACTCGTACAAGTCGTTCTGGGACGCCGTTGGGATCACTTGCTTGCCGCCCGACTTGTTTCCGAAATAGTCGGGGTACTTCAGTTTGTACGAAGGCTCGAAAGCTTTCTTGGCGGCTTCTCTAAAGTGCCCGTTGCCCGCCGTGACTTCTTCAACCTCGAACACCGTTCCGTCGGGGCATTTGACCTTTTGCGGCTTGGCCATCCGGGCGTGCAGGGAGACTGAGCCATCCTCGTCGCCGGGGTAGGCCACAGGAGAGGCGGTGGCGGCGGCGACAAGGCCGAGGAGGAAGATAGACTTGATGTCGAAGTACATTTTGGATTGTGTTTGAAGGAGGATGCCGAAGAGAGCGACAGTTGAGAATGAGTGTGGAGGTGGAAGTGGAAGTAGAGCTGGTTGTTTGGTGAGGTTCTTGGAGGGCCATGAAGGCTCTTTAAGTATTGTACGAAGCTAGAGCAATCTTTTGCACGGCCTTGGGGCACGGTGTTGATCTCAGGAAACTTTTAGCCCCAATCGCCCCTCGCATGGTGGTTGAATCCTTCAACTGCACCCCACAGACCAACTCTATTTCTGTATAGATCCACTCTGGCTTGGTATAGTATCGCAATCCCCACAGTGTAGTCGGTTTATGCGGCTAAACTTAACACTATTTAGGACCAATGAATGCTAATCTTAGTATTGTGTTGTTACCTTTGGCGGATTTGCCTCCTGGATTTTTGTGCTCTCACGACCGAGACCCGTTTTACATTCCCTACTGCGTATATAGATCTGTAATATCCTACCTAGTGTTAACATTGATTTAGCATAGTATCAACATTCTCGCAATGTAATCAGTTGATATGGCCAAAATCAACGTTGACCTACGCAAGAACAATGTTAGTTTGAGGGATATTGCCGATGGGGTCCAATAGAGAGCAAATGTACCAGGTTGGCCTATGTACGCATCCTGCGGGGGCAGAATGGGCGGAACTGCCGGCGCAAAGATCAACGGGTGGAGCGGCTACTTGGCGGAGTTCGGGGGCCACAGGGCGGAGCTTGGGGGCGGAGCTTGGGGGCGGGGGCCAACCAGGAAACCTAAAAACAGACACAACCTCCATCCACACCACTTTCCTGTCTGTTTCCATCTTCTGTTTCACCTTCTCTTTGCACGATGTCGAGACTCGGCGGGGCGAAGTCATGGCGTGACCGCCAAGCGAAAATCCATGCCTATCTGGAACCCAGGCCAGAGTTCAAGATATTGAACGCGATTGTGCAGCAGCCGCATGAAAGTGCAGCCCAGCAATCGCTCCCGGATGCCGTGCAGCAAATCGTGGACTTGGCTCCAGCTCGTATACCAGGTGATGATGCGCTTGGCGATCAGATCTACGCTTTATCGCTATGCGTGCTCGAAGTTGTCGAACGAACCGACGACCCCATGCGACTGCGCTGGCTCGTGGAGTTTCTTCAACAGCTACGGAAAGTAGCTTTGACAGACGACTCTGGCCAGCCAGTAAGATCTTGCGACAGCCTTGTCTATACCGAACTCGGCGGCTTTGGGCCCGTCTTTGCCGACACACTCGGAAGTTTTGGTAAGTGACTACGAGTAGGTGCCCAACAAATCGTCTAAACTAACAAAACCAAGACCCTCTGGACTCCGATATATTGCCAGAGGATGAAAAGGCTTGGGAGAACCTATCTGTCTTCTTCGCACAGCTTACAGGTACTTCTACGGCCGATTGCACCAACTGGTCACTCTGGTCTCTCACTGCTTTTCATTACGCCTTTGTGGAACCTAGAGGCCCAGGCAATGCTGTCTCCAACCTGCCGACTCCGATTGCGGTGCGCGCCGCCTGTATTTGGTTCTTGTACGCTGGAGAGGTGTTGTGGAGCAATGTCCAAACCGGCTTCAACTTTGGGAAAGTCCCAAAAGGAGAGCAACCGGACTTTAATCGCGAAAAATGGAATGCCTGGAGACAGCGGCTGATGGAATACCAGTCACGATTCACCGACGGGAGGACTAAGAAGTTTATTGAAGATGCTCTGGCGGAAATCAAGCGGGTTGAGGGTAAGGGACATTAGTCGTGTAGCCCTAATTCTTAAATGAATTTCACCGTTCAGCGGCCTCCCTATTAATAGTTAGATGAAGTAACAATTACCCGATGAGAGACATTACATGAGCATGAAACATGTGAAGCATTTTGTTTTCGAACTTCAGTGGGAGTCGTGACTGAACAAATCCTTTTAAATTTATCATTAGGCATTTTATGACTTAAAAAGTTTCTCAGGCTTCCTCGAGTGTCTCCTCGGCACGAATTTGGTAGCGATGGAATTTCTTGAATTATCTTGGATTCTTATACCTTATACGTTTGGATTGAAGTCTAGTGATAGACGGCAAATGTACTAAAATTATGTTTATTAGTAGTTAACGTCCGGTACGGCGAAGCGAGCGCACCAACCAGAGCGCGGAAGAGACCCACACAGCATGCTCTGATTGGTGGGGTTCGCTGAACGGTGAGGTTCGTTTGACGGTAGGAGACGTTACGTGTAGAATATCTTCGACTGCTCAGCGAGATAGCCAATCAGTCTCGATGGTGAGTGTTAATCTCATATAATCGTCAAGGACGTTACTATTACGAACCGGACAGGATTCTTTGAAAGCAGGGACTCCACGGACAGGAAAGGTCATAACAAAGGATGCCGTCGCGTCAAGAGGGAGCATGATAGGTGAGAAGAAGTGATGAGAAGAACAAAGTAGAAGAAAAAGGGACGGCAATATAAAAAAGACTCGATTTTTTATTTCTTTTTAAGTCTGTTCAGCATTAATTGCTAGCGTGCTGTGTATGCTTTGGTAGGCAGGTATTAGACACAGCGGTGCAGCACCACTGCTGCGCCAGCGCTGTTGTTCTCTTCTCACCCTGACTTCCCTCCACTACAACCCCACTCCGCTCCGGATCGTCAACAACCCCAGCTGGAAGATCTGCATAGACACGTTTGCACAAGTGCATATGCAACAGCACCGCTGCACATCGCCACAGAAGCTCCCAATGTACCCGTACTCACGTGCGTGCAAAAGCGGTGTAAATGCTTGCGAGCTGTGGTTTAGAACTCAAGCTTTGGTGGAGCAGCTTGATGATGTGTTCGCGGCAATTTCAGTCGCAGAGACGAGGGCGGTCGTTTTGCAATCTGTCTGCGCCCTCAGGTCTCTGGTCCCGGGAATAGGTGTACCCAAATGCAGCTGTAAGAATAAAAAAGCTTACAGCACAGCTGGAAAGGCTGGTGCTGTAAGGTTTTGGTCCGCCTGTCTCTGGGTGGAGGACCCCCGCTTCACGGCTGATGTGGGCGTACACCCACTACTGCTGAGGAGTGCGGGGCATCTGCAGAAAATGTGGGCCTCCGACTGACCTCCATCGGACCAATGGCTGCAGTGACCCCCTGGCAACGTGGTTTGGTTTGGTTTGGTTTGGTTTGCAAAGTTGCTGTTCAGAGAGCTATTGGTGCTCCTGGGTGTATGTCCGCTGGTTCATTTATTAGACGCGCACACGCGTTGTCAAGAAAGCAAACCTACCCTGCGAGTTGCTCTCCTCTTTGGTGGGACCTGGCGAGTGCTCGACTCGGAATCAGAGCGTTCGGTGCTCTCAGATGTCTCGCTGGACTGGTCTTGCTTTTCAGATCCAGACGCGTCAAAGGCCAAATCCTCGTCCGACTGAGGGTTGAGGATCCTTTCGAGCTGGATGTCCGTCTTCTTCGACCACGCGAGCGCGTCGAACTGTGGGGATGCCATTTCCTCATACGCGCTGGCTTCCGAGGCCATAAACTGGTACTGCGTCGAGGTGAACGGTGACTCCGTCGCAGGACCTATGTGGTTAAGACCAGCGGTCGCAACGCGGAGGCACGATGGGTTGCGGCGTCCCATGATGTAGTGAACGGGAATTTGAGCCGATGTAATGTCTAAGACACAACGCTATCGATGGAAGCTGTGTGGTCCGAAAATGGTAATTGGACAACAACAAAAAAGATGGTGGTTGGGTTTCCGTGTTTTGCAGCGAATGCCTGGGGCAAAGTATGCTCCAGCATTTCCCGGTGCCAAGCGGATCACGTCAACCGGTCGGGCCATGGTGAGCTCAAAACAAGTTGTCGGTCTGATACCCGCGTTCCCCGATTAGGTAAGTGATGCGCGTGACGTGATAGGGGCTAGGCGTCGCGTCACACTAACTAGAATACGAATACAGACTATGATGCTTGCATAGTTGAGAATCGGCCTATCTGCATCAGCGAACATGGGTTTTGTGCTCTGTCCAATAGTACAACAGCCAAACAAGAGGGGTCGTTAGGCGAGCTGTGCGTAACATAACATCTGTATACATGACCGTCGGAGCATTGCCAATATCAAGGCCATGTGATGCCATTTCTGCAGTCGCTGATTGGGAGACGAGGATGAAAATGGCGCGCATTCCCTTGCACTGTAGGACTGAGGATGGTGGAGAATGAGGAGACTGGACTCTCTCCCCGCTTCCTGCATAGAGAACTCTATCCGTTCCGTGAAAGGGTCGCCATGGCGCTCTCTGATAGGAGAGTGGCGTGCCGAGAGGAAGGATTGATATATGTGCAGTCTGCCAGTTTTGCAACAGCTTGAACCAGGAATCTTTGAATCCAACCAAAAGAGCATACCTTTTTGAAGCAAAAGAAAATGGCTCCCGTCGCTGTCCAGACTCCTGCTGAGCCGGCACCCGTCCGCGGGCCCATCGACTACAAGGAGGCGTTCATCACTGGCCCGAAGGCATACAACAAGGAGTACGAGGAAAAGGGCAGCGCGCACCAAGCTCCTGCAAAGTATCCCAACTACCTGCCCACTTGGGACTCGAAGACGTATGAGAATGCGACTCAGTTTAAGAAAGATGAAAGGAGGAAGCTGACGAGATGTAGATACCCACCACTCGAACCCTTTACCCACTACGACCACGGCAAAGATGCCGATCTGTCGTTCCCTCACCTGTTTGCGGACGTCAAGCCAAAGACGCTGACGCCCAAGATCGGGTCCGAGGTCCATGGCGTGCAACTAAGCAAACTGTCTGATAAGGGAAAGGATGAATTGGCACGCTTCGTTGCAGAGCGGAGAGTTGTTGGTAAGGAAATCCGTTCGGACTGTTGAAAGCTCAGCTAACGTCGCATTAGCGTTCCGCGACCAGGACCTGGCAGACCTGCCCATCCAAGAGGCATTAGACTTTGGATCGTATTTCGGTCGGCATCATATTCATGTCTCGAGCGGTGCGCCGGCTGGCTATCCGGAGATCCATTTGGTCCACCGCAGTGCTGAAGACACGGCTGCTAGAGACTACTACCAAGAAAGGACAAACTCAGTGACCTGGCACAGCGATGTCACTTTTGAGCAGCAGCCTCCGGGGACCACGTTCCTTTATGTCCTCGACGGACCTGAGGCTGGCGGTGACACGGTGTTCGCCAGCATGGTGGAAGCGTACAACCGCCTCTCTCCAGAGTTCCAGAAGAGGCTTCATGGCCTCCAAGCGCTGCACTCTGGCTTTGAGCAGGCCGAGAACAGCCTTTCTCGCGGTGGTGTCGTGCGGCGCAGCCCCGTCGCCAACACTCACCCGCTCGTCCGGACGCACCCCGTCACTGGCGAGAAGGCGTTGTTCGTCAACGCTCAGTTCACTCGTCGTATCCTGGGCTTGAAGAAGGAAGAGAGTGACATGCTGCTGAAGTTCTTGTTTAACCACGTCGCGCTTGGCACTGACTTCCAGGCTCGCGTGAAGTGGGAGCCGGGTACTGTCGTTGTGTGGGACAACCGCGTAAGTACCCACAGCGCGCTGCTTGACTGGGACGATGGACACCGGCGTCACTTGGCCCGCATCACTCCCCAGGCGGAGCGTCCGTACGAGACGCCTTTTGAGGAGCCCAAGCAAGGTTAGCAGGTTAGCAAGTATAAATGAATGAATGATTGTGTGGCGGTAGACATGTCCGGTGAAGCTGTAACATCATGTGTTCTGGAGCAGAAGTAGTATGAACGAGGCGCAGTTGGATTAATCGTGACCGGATTGCGTTTGTAGACAGCTTCAGATATAGCCGGGGCGGTCGTTTGAGGGGATGGAGTTGAGACGTCTTTTGAGCAGCAATCGGGTGGCATATCATCGCCATTTCAATCAATCGCTATCCAGTAGACGTTTGGTGTTAGCTGTAGGTCGAGAATGTCTTCAATCGCACGTTGAAAGTGGATGAGGACAAAGGCAGCCGTGCCGGGTGAAGATCCGCCAAGACTTGCTAGCCCGCGATGCTTTTCGCCGAGCGAACCTCATCGGAAGTCAGGACTTGCAACACCGCCAACAGCCCCATCGGACACGCCGCCATCTCGCTCTCCGCTCTTTGCCATAATGTTCACCGCCAGGGCAGTCGCTCAGACCGCGCGGTCCGCCGCTCCTCGCGCCGCAATTGCGCCCCGCACCGTCCTGAGGAGCTACGCTCAAGCTGCTCCCGCTTCCACCAGGCCGCCCGTCGCCCTGTACGGCGTTGACGGCACCTACGCGAGCGCTCTGGTATGTCATTGGGGAATATACCGGGCCGGGTTGATGGACTGCTGGGCCTCCGGATGCGCGCGATGGAATTGTTGGAGTTGAGCGCAGTGTCACTGACGGCTATAACTTTCCAGTACACCGCGTCCGCCAAGACCTCTAGCCTCGACGGCACCTCCAAGGCCCTCGACAGCCTCGCGGGTGTTTTCAAGAAGGACGCCAAGCTCGCTGAGGTCCTCGCCTCCCCCACTCTCAAGGCCGAGGACAAGAAGGCCGTTGTCGCCGAGCTCTCGAAGTATGTTGGCGCCGACAAGGAGGGCATCGTCAAGAACTTCCTCGAGACTCTCGCCGAGAACAACAGGCTCTCCGTCCTCGTTCCCGTCACCGAGAAGTTCGCTCAGCTCATGAGCGCCTACCGCGGCGAGGTCGAGCTTACTATTACCAGCGCTGCTGTACGTTATACACAATCGCGGGCGGGAGGAACCCAATTGGGAATTGCAGGCTGACCAGATATAGCCCCTTGACAACAAGACCCTCAGCCGCCTGGAGAGCGCCATCTCCAAGTCCCAGTACGCCGGCGAGGGCAAGAAGCTCAAGGTCGTTTCCAAGGTGAGTGCGCGCAACAAACAGTGAAGCAATTGAGAGTTCTAATTGCGCAATTAGGTCAACCCCGACATCCGCGGTGGTCTCGTTGTCGAGATCGGCGACCGCACCATTGACCTTTCCGTTTCCTCCAAGCTCGCCAAGATGAACAAGCTCCTCCAGGACACTCTGTAAATATCTCGCTCCGATGTCGCAGATTTTTGAGGTAGAAGATGAGAACCCCTGTATGCTCTAGATAGGCCCTGACCTATCGACAATACTTCACCCAAAAATTTCCTTTCGTGCGCGTCTTCATGCTTGTGCAGTCATTTGCAGCCCGCAATTGTACCAGCAGGATATCCGGTTCTTACCTAGCATCCTCGCGACAGCGTCTCGTCGTTTGGAGACACGAAAGAACTGCTTGTCATTGGTCATTCATGACTAGAAGCGCACATTGCCGTTGCTAGCACCAATTTATCTTTGCGTGTTTCTCGACAAACATTCATGAATCTCCTAAATTCTGCTCCACTGTCTAATTCCTGCAGTGTTCTTCCCTTTCAGTTGAACAGAACCACTCTTGGAAATATCAGTGCACGCAAGCGGCACCAGAAACTAGCAGCTATAAGAAATCTTAAGCAGCACAAAAACGAACAACACCAGCATTGCTCCGTCTCACCACCTCTTCACCACGGAGAGAAAGGCCACCATGCCACATTCTCATAACTTCTCCCTGTGCCAAAGACCCCGAACCCGCCTCGCACACAACCCACTTCCACATCCACCACACTGCAGACGCAGCCGCTGCCGTCCCTCAATCCCAAGCTACCAGAGCACCCCCGCACCTCCGCATTCTCCCCGCGTTCTCATCTCAGCCCCGCCTCAAGCGTCTCTTCCGTCCTGCTACTAAAGCCCATCACTTATCCAAAAAGCAAGCAAACACCGCGTTCATGAAGCACAATCCGCTCGCAGTTCCTTAACTACTTCGGGCAAAAGGAAGTACCCTACACAGCACACGCCACAACAGACCCAAGCAGCTGAGCCAAACAAACCCAAACAGCAAGCAGCCAGACAGCCAGCCACCGTGAACCGGAGCCGCAAGCACAGTACATAGTCATCATCCGCAACGCACGGTGCGCTGGTCTGTGTGAGCAGACTACCCAGACGCTAGAGAGCTATCTGTCGGACGAGCTGGCGCGGGGGCCATGACGATGCTGGAAGAAAAGGACCGCGGCAGCGCGATTTTTGGTGGTGGGCGTTGTGGGGAGGGATAGGCGCGGGACGCGTGGTCGTGGAGGGGAGAGGGGCAGGCGTGCGTGCGTGGGTGGCTCGGTGAGCTTTTTTGTGGTGTGGCAGATGGTGGTCTCTGCAGCAGTGAGGTGCATGTGAATGAAAGTTTTTGGGCGAGGAAATCTAGACGGCGCCTATATTTGTATGCCGTGGTTAAAGGCAGTCGAGAGAACACAGCGGAAGGCGTCACTACAACGAAAGGCACGTTGACTAGATGTGCGAGGCGACAGGCATGACTTGCTGATTTGGTATTATTCATACCCACTTCAATTGTGACTGCTAAAGCAAGACTCCTTGCAGCCCGTGTACATGCCCATTGACCGAATTTTGACCCCGCATAAACCGTAAAGAACCCGCACGATGAATGCCAATCCTCTACTTCCTGATGGCACGAGTGTAGAAGGCGAGCTCCTCACCCTCCAGGATGTAACCGTCGACGCGGCCGGACTGGCCGGGACGGGAAGAGATGACGGCGTAGAGACGACCAGCCTCGAACTGCTTCTCGAGGGCAGACTCGACCTTGCCGGTGGCCTTGACGCGCTCCTCCTGCTTCTTGGTGACGCTCTTGCTCTTCTTGGCCTCCTCAGTCTCACCAGCGGCGGCCTTCTGCCTCCTGCGGCCGAGGGAGGTGCCGTAGTGGGCCTCGTACCACTGCCTGAAGGGAGCGGCATCGATCTGGACGACGGCGGACCTGGTCAGGGTGTTGGTGCGGACCAGCTCGTTGTTGGAGGGGTGGTAGGCGACGACGATGACACGGGTCTTCCTGGCGACACCCTCGGAGCCCCACGAGAAGTTGCCGGCCTCGAGACGGAGGGCACGGAACTTGCGGTTACCACCACGGGTACGGACAAGGTGGATACGCTTGGTGCCGATACGGGTGTTGGCGGGCTGACGGCCCTTCTCGAAAGCCCTGTTGCCATGTCAGACATGGTTAAACAGGAGCGATCGGGTTATGCATACCTCTTCTTGCGGTAGTATGCCCTCTTAGCACCGGTAGCGGCGCGCTTGTGACGAGAGTCGCGAGAGATACTGCAGACATGTTAGCGCCTAGTCTTGGAAGAAAAAGGTTTGAATGTGATATGTACCCCATGTTTGCGGTGGTCGAAGATTACTGCAGAGCAATCAATGTCAGCTTTCTGTTCTTTTCCGTCCAATGTGATGTGATCCAGGCGATTCGCGCGTTCAGGCACCAGAGGCTGCTTCACGGGATTTGGAACATCGTGCGTGTCGACTGACAACCATGGCGATGGCTGCGGACTTTCGATAGATTGACTTCGAGCCTTCGTAGTCTCACTAGCGGCGACCGCGATATCTGGGAGCAAAAGGCCTTGGAAGCTCAATGCTGCCCGCCTCGTGTCCCGACGCAGTAGTCCCGTCTCCACCAGTCCAGATGCTGCTCCAGTTTGTCCGGTGCCTGAACTTGCTGCACGCGATGGCGAAAACGGTGCCGGTCGTCGACTGACCTTGTATGGTATCTTCGTCCGGAGGGTGGTCGGGGTCGGGTGGGCGATGTCGTGGTTGTCGTCGTCCAGTGCGTGCGCACTTCGAACTTTTCTGAGGGATTGTGGGTTGCTCGCTAATTGCACACCATTCCGCATGTGGACTAGTCAAGCCCTCAACACCAAACCCGTGAGCCGCGTCGAAGTCCTGTCGCGCGTCGCGATCGCGAAACTTTGAGCTGCAGAAATTTTTTCGTTCAGAAGATCAAGCTGCTCCACGTGATGCCAACTGGCCATTGACTAATTTTCCTTCTCAGAGTACCACAAATCGCACAAATCTGCATACTTTTGGTAATTCTCGATTTCGCGTCAGCTTTGGGACGCTCTCCCCATGTTTGAATATACCATCTTCTCAGACTTCTGTCGAAGTGTTCTCCCGCTCGTCATCCATAATGTTCTATCATAGGTCTCACCCCTCACCCCGTATGCCCAGAAACCCCAGAGATTAGCCGATGTTCATCTCGTTTGCCCCATGGGCACTCCCCATTCTCCAACCCCTGCTTACCCCTTGAAGTCTCATTGCGGATGGGGCCAAGCCAAAATGCAAAGGACACCTGTGTTGCGAGTAAACCGCTATGACTCGACGATGCTTATAATGAAAACAGACCATTGCGTGAGGCGGACCAGCCGTTATTAAGGGGTCCAGGGGAAGCAAGTCGCCATCTCCAACTCACATGCTGCCTAGGTACCCCAAAGTATGTCATCACCCGGATACGATTTACTGCCATGTCTCAGGGGAAGCAATCTTCTTCGGCGTTATCCGTTCCGCATGACATGCCGTGGACGTCAGCCTCCAGCAGCCCCCATACTGATGCTCAAGACTTGAACAGTGACTTCAATGATGCCATGATAGTCCCGATGATATGACTTGTGCGAGTAGAGAATAAGACAAAGAAATACCCACGTGAACAAAGAAATTGGCTTTACGATACTTAGCTGTTGTAGGAGCAAACTGTCCATTTGCCAATGTACACCGGCATGGCTAGAAGGGGACAACACATCAGACCATCGAATGCAGTCATCCTGCCCTTTAGTGCGTGCAACATGACAGTGTAGCAATCACGTAAAGACGGAATAGAGCTTGATGCATCGATAAATTCGATGCTCGAAAAAAGACGGTCCTCAGCACAGGCAAAGCCATCAGCGCGGGTATGTAATTTGAGGAGTCGAGTGGACTAGAGCGGTGCTCCAACGAACCATCCTGTTTGGATAGGAGGCGGTCTTTTCTAGCTGCTGCAGCCGTGACACAAACGCCGGAATCAAGGGGGAAAATCAAATCTATGAGCCTCCTTTACCCCAATTTTTGGTCGAGCCAGAAAACCGAGACCAGCATGCTTGAACAAAGAAAATGCTAGGAAAAAAGATGCGTCTGCCGAGACCGCCCGTCGGAGCCAACAGCAGGGTATGTCGTGTTCAGTGAGAGCGGGCGGTCTCTGCGCTCCTTGGCTACCGCTGCATCGTGCATTTGTTGAGCGCTGCGAGCAGCTCCGGGCGGTCTTTCAATGCTTGGGCAGCCTCGGCGTAGGTGCACCACTTGCGATTCCGCTTGTGAGACTCGGGCCATTCCTTCTCCATCTTCTCAACAGTGGCCTCGAAGAAGTGGTAGCTGGCGCGTGGCGCGTCCTTTGTGAGCTGTTCGGGTTTGCGCTTCTCGTCGATGAAGCCGAGATCGTAGGTGATGGTGCAAATGATACCAGCTTCTTCCCAGGCCTCGCGACAGGCGGCGTCTTGGGCGGTGGCTTCATCGGTCTCCCAGCCGCCCTTGGGGAGGACCCAGTTGTTGTTGCGGTTGGATTGGATCAGGAGGACGTAGTACTTGTCGGCGGACAGTGGCACGACACCTGCGACAAGGCGCTCGCCGTTGCTGCCGTAGCCTGCGAAACCGGAGAAAAAAATTAGCCTGGACCTTGAGGATGCGCGACTCGACGGGCGGCGCGCGAGGGCCGCGGCTCGCGACAATGTCTCGTGGGAGGACTTACGCTGGTTGCTCCGACCAGTCCTGGCCTGCATGGAGAGCGTCTGTTGGGCCATGCTGTCTGGTGCTTTTAGGCGCGCTGCGATGACGTCGATTCTTCTTTGCTTCGGGCTACCAAGGGACGGGAGTAGAGAAGGAACGGACAAGCTCGCGTGGGCTCGAAATTAGTGAGGTAGCTGGAGGAAGAGGAGGCTGAAGACGGGCAACACGGACGGCGGCGGAGCTGGCGAGATAGAGGAGCGAGGAGCGGAGGCAGAAAGAGTTTTGAGGTGCTTGCGTAGAGGGTAAGCTCAGTCCCGCGGAGGACGGGGCTGAGAGAAGGCGAATGTCCTGAGGAGGTGAAAGGAGCGGAGCATCGTGGGTAGTTAGTCCCTCTTTCGCATCGTGCGTGAAAGGACAGGGCATAGCCCAAAAAAAGTGGGAGAACTAATTAGATGGGCGCCAAGAGCCTTGATCGACGAGATGCATCCGCGCAGAAATCGGCCTTGCCTCTTAGCAGCGAGGCACCGCGTAGGCTGAACGGAGCCAGAGGCAGAAGCAGGCGCCTTGCATGCGTCTGCCGCCTGCGAGGCGCGATGGGGGCCGCGCGCCATCTCGTGGCCGCCCGTCGCCGCGCCCGCACCCTCGCCGCCCGGCCACGTCTTCTGCGCCGATTCCCCTCCGTCCCACGAGTCGGCTAGACATGTCATTCACTCGGATTCCGCTGCGTGACATCGCTGTGCCGTGACGTGGGCGGGACCTCTCACCATCCACGAGCAGGCGTGAGAAAGTGAGGCCACTCGCACCTCCTCCTTGGAGTCTCCTTGAAGATCAATGCCCGCCTGCCCGTCGTGGCACCGTGGCACCTGCAATCCTTCCTCGACCAGGCCAAGCGGAGAGCTTCCTTTCGCCTCGAACGCGCGCCCGACTGTCACCTGCGCCGCCCGGCGGGAAGATCAAATTCCGTCCGAAGCTGCCCTCTCCGTCGAGCTTTTCCCCCACTGAGTTGTACCCGCGACCTCCCGCGCTTATGCTAGGTACAGCCATGCAAGCCCTGGACGCATATGCTGGGCCCGCCTCCTTCCTAACGCCGCTCGGTGAGTTTCGCGCCAGTCATCGGTCGCTTCCGCGTCCCGTGGCCGTCTGGCTGGATGCCGTCCCACCGCTTGTTACCACGGCCTGACTTCTTAAAATAACAGGATATCAGTCGAGCTCTTGCGGCTATTGCAAGAATGAAGATACGAGTCAGAGAACCCCCAATTCCCGTGCGTTGGCTCCTGGGCCGGCTTCTCTCCTCCACATACCCACGTACCTCCAAACCCCGTCACGTGCCCGATGCTTCCCCAGTCTTCCCCCCAGTCTCCCCACGATGGTGTGGAGATCTTTGGGCTTCTAGAGCTTCTCATTTCGCCGATGAACCGCTTGCAATCTCGCCGATCACAGCACCACTGGCAAAGTTTAGTCCATTGACGCATTAATCCAGGCGCCGCGTATTATGCGAACACAAAGGAGCTGAACGTTGAACACTATCAGGCCTTGGTGGACCGAGGATGGAGGCGGTAAGAAAAAACGTCTACTATCGCCACGTGCGATGTAACCTGCCTTCCTCACCTCAGCCGTGGTACAAGAGGTACGAGCATACGTAGCTGACTGTGGCGAAGCTCAGGCACTCTGCTCTACAAGCCCGATGTGTTGAGGGCCTGTTGCCCGCACTATACTATCAGGTTAGTTTCAGGTTTCTGGGGTTGCACGACAACTCCTTATGCTGACGCCTGGAAGGCTCCCGACTGTGGAGTTCCACCCGGCCAGGGATCAAAGGCAGGCGGTGAGTCGATGGAATAAGTTCGTCCTTGGGGAACCGTACATCAGTGAAGCAAAGAAACGATACCCGAAGAGTAAAGAGTAAGCGGTCGGCCAGCGCATACATAAGGTAGACTTGCACATGACTGATGACTTATTCACCAGGGACAAAACTCGGCAGCGGAACACGTTCGACTTGTTTGAAGCAGTCCACGAGGCGGAGTATTCCAACCTCAAGCGGCCACCTGAGCCAGCCCACCGCTTCGAGGTGACTTTGGAACCCGACAACTTCACCGAGGAGAAGTTTCAGTTGTTTTCCAACTATCAGCAGGCCGTCCACCATGACAAGCCCGAAGAGGTTACGCGTAAGGGGTTCACAAGATTTCTATGCGATTCTCCTCTTCGGCATCATCGTTCAGACAAAGATTCCACTGCTGCAAAGCTGGGTTCCTTTCATCAGTGCTACAGGTTAGACGGGCGTCTCATCGCGATAGCCGTGCTTGACCTTCTCCCACACGCTGTTAGCGGCGTCTACTTCATCTATCATTCGGATTTTGAGAAATATTCTTTCGGCAAGATAAGCGCACTGCGTGAAGCAGCGCTGGCCGAAGAACTCGGGCTCGAGTACTATTACATGGGTTTTTACATTCACAACTGTAGAAAGATGCGATACAAGGGCGATTACCGCCCTCAGTATGTGCTCGATCCTGAGTCGTACGAGTGGGCTGTTCTGGATGACGAACTGCGGGCCTTGATGGACGAAAAGAAGTACGTGTCGATGGCGCGGGAGAACAAGCTGAAGAAAAGGCAAACCGATGTTGCCGGGGGAGATACTCCTATGAGGGGGGCGGAGGCAACTGATGTTGAAGAGGAATGGAAGTTCTCCAGTTCTCCCGCTCGTGCGGCTCAGGCTGCGGATGAGGGTGTATCCATACTTGATTTAGGCATGCCTGGCGTGCCATCGCCAAGCGAACTTTTGGAGAAGTTTGATCTTGACAACATTCAAATGGCGGTGCCCCAAGCCGGCTTGATTGTCAAGATGACAGTAAGTAGTCCGGCCATTCTTCATCATTTTACCGATGGTTAACTCGAAACAGGACCTTGTGGCCTGGGAACAGGGTGCGGTGACGGACAAGCGCTCACTGAAGGGACACATTTCTGAGCTGGTTGCATGTGTCGGGCCGGAGGTCGCGGGCGAGATGGTAGTCAAGTTAACCATATAGACGAGACCTACTCGATAGACATGGGTGTTCCACAAGACCCCCATTCGAAACGCGTGCTAGGTAGAACAGAAAATGATCATGGGGTAGAATGACTCAAGGAACTACTTCTGCTTTTAAGTACTACCGTGTACCTGCATCAGAAGATATATCCGGTGAATTAAACATAGGTATACCCACATTGCTTGCCATAGGCCGCATGCAAGTCGAGTGAAGTGCAGACCGTCGTTCTGAATCACCGATTGACAGCAGACGCATGAGACAGACCGATTCCCGGCAAAGATGCCGATACAATGGACCGAAGCAGCACCGCGAGCATCTGAGATGAAGTGACTGTCCAAAGAGTCCAAATTGCTGTCTGTGATGAGTCACTGGGCTGTGGATGAATCTGGGGCTGGATCTAAAAAATTTGGCAGGGCGGCAAGATGACGTTGCGGATCAACAGGGCCTAAGGAAAGCTCTTCGCTGTGTGGCTTCCGTGTCCCCAGACTTTTCGCTCTCTGCCCGCAGGCCCGCTGGCCGCGACGCGCCCTAAAGCCCCAAACTGCAGCGATTCCCCCATTTTTCCTTGCGGAGAGATCAATTGCAGTAGTGCTTCCGCAACAAATGGCGAACGGCTTATTATCCCCGCACGTTACCTCAGCGGCTTGGGCCCTTGGCGGGCCTTTAGGCACTAGCCGAGATCGGCGCCTGGTGGCAGCAAGAAAGCGAGACGGCCGTTCCAGTCATCAGCAAAAAACTTCAAATAGAAACGCCCGCCTCTCTCTACTCCCTCTACATCACCACAACCTCAGTCCCAACCATAATGTCTCCTCCCGCAGATGCTCCGGCCAGCAATGGCGTCTCCAATGGCCTCAACGGCGACGCCAACGGCACCAGCTGTATGTTCTTCCCCCCATGCCGTCATACCTGAAGGCGCACACGACTGACTTGAGCTCCCACGCAGCCCACCCCGGCTTCACCGGCATTACCGTGAGCAACATCATGGACTCACGTCTCACCTTTTCTCACATAAACTCTGACCTACGCCACAGACCAAGCAGAACCCCCGTCCGTCGAACCCTTACCAGCCCGTCGGTGACTTCCTGAGCAATGTCTCGAGGTTCAAGATCATTGAGTCGACCCTGCGTGAGGGCGAGCAATTCGCCAACGCTTTCTTCGACACCGAGACCAAGATTAAGATTGCCAAGGCGCTGGATGATTTTGGCGTCGACTACATCGAGCTCACCTCGCCCGCTGCCTCCGAGCAGTCGCGCAAGGACTGCGAGGCGATCTGCAAGCTCGGCCTTAAGGTCAGATACTATTACCAAAAATTTCAGGCGGGTCATCGAGATCGGTTTGGCTAACCCACAACAGGCCAAGATTCTTACCCACGTCCGCTGCCACATGGACGATGCCAGGATCGCGGTCGAGACTGGTGTCGATGGTGTTGACGTTGTCATTGGTACCTCCTCTTACCTGAGGGAGCACTCCCACGGCAAGGACATGACCTACATCAAGAACGTGAGTGTTTCCGAGCATGTCAAGCGTGTGCAGCACCTAACGGGAGCAGACTGCTATTGAGGTCATCAATTTCGTCAAGTCCAAGGGTCTCGAGATCCGTTTCTCCTCGGAGGACTCTTTCCGCTCCGACCTGGTCGACCTTCTCTCCATCTACAGCGCTGTCGACAAGGTCGGTGTCCACCGTGTCGGTATTGCCGACACCGTTGGCTGTGCTACTCCCCGCCAGGTCTACGACCTCATCCGTACTCTCCGCGGTGTCGTCAGCTGCGACATTGAGACTCACTTCCACAATGACACTGGATGTGCCATCGCCAACGCCTACTGCGCCCTTGAGGCCGGTGCTACCCACATTGACACCTCCGTCATTGGTATCGGTGAGCGTAACGGTATCACCCCTCTTGGTGGTCTGATGGCCCGTATGATTGTTGCGGACCACGACTACGTCACCGGCAAGTACAAGCTGTCCAAGCTCAAGGAGATTGAGGATATGGTTGCCGAGGCCGTTGAGATCAACGTTCCCTTCAACAACTACATCACTGGTTTCTGCGCGTTCACCCACAAGGCTGGTATCCACGCCAAGGCCATTCTCAACAACCCCAGCACCTACGAGATCATCAACCCTGCCGACTTCGGCATGAGCCGTTACGTCCACTTCGCCTCGAGGTTGACTGGCTGGAACGCCATCAAGAGCCGTGTTGAGCAGCTCGGCCTTGAGATGACTGACGCCCAGGTCAAGCTTGTTACCGCCAAGATCAAGGCCATGGCTGACGTCAGGCCCATCGCCATCGATGATGCCGACTCGATTATCCGTACCTTCCACCTGAACCTGCACTCCAAGGAGGAGCAGCCCCTACTGCCCAACATGACCGCCGAGGAGCAGGCCAAGTTCGAGAAGGCCGAGAGGGAGCTTACTGGCCAGAAGGAGAAGAGGGAGCTCGATGCCACGGCCGACGCGCAGGCCGAGATTCCTGCTGCCAAGAAGACCAAGACTGAGACCGTTGCCTAAACGCCTTTCTCAAGTCTTGAGCCGAAAAGAAAAGTCTTTACTAACAAAAATGGAGGGAACCAAAGACACTCCACTGAGCCGTGACGGGACCACGAACGCATGCTCACTGTAGAACCACAATTCTGGCGATGAACGACTGAAAAGGGCATTTTTTTAGAAACGGGACGGAAAAGGCATTTGGATTACGAGCACCACCACCATCACCACGAAAAATCCGATGCGCCGGGGCGTGATATTCGGAGTTTTCTCACTTTTACATTTTCCTCTTTTTTATTATTGCGGGTGGTATACCTGAAAGATCGTTTAACTGTACATACCGGCGCGCTTTTTTCCCTTTTCACAAAACCCTCTTACCTATTCCTTGAGTTGAAAATGCAAAAAAGCACTGGATTCTACTACTACCACCTACGACGCTTCTTCCAATTTCGATTTCGTTCTTTGAGCTTTGTGTTGTTGGTGATGATGATAGAGGAAGGGTCTGTCCGTCCTGGCAATGGGGCGTTGATGCTTAGGTATGTTCTCTTCTTCTCGCCTGCCTGTAACTACAGTAGCAAATGGGTGCAACGCGGAAGCTCGAAACGGACGGACAAGCGGGCGGGCGAACGGCTGCGCGTGTAAGAGTGGGGTGGATTGGTGGGGTGCGGGTTATTGCCTCGGATGGTGTTGGATGCTGAGGTTGTCCTGGTGGGCGGGGTGCCGTTGTGGTGTGGAGAGCGTGGGTGATCATTTGCTTGGGTGTCTGATGGTGATGGTGTGGAGTGTGGTTGGGGACTGGGGAGGTGAGCGGGATGGTGGTGAATGGGTAAATGTGAGTTGTTTTTCCACTTTTGTTTTAATACTTTCGTCTTTCAGTCGTGAAGAAGTTGGATTGCGTTGCTATCGAATATACATATGAAATGACATAACGTCCGTCACCGTCAGGCAAGATTCACCACTTTACGAGATAATGACGCTTGTACGGAGTGGAAGAAGGAATCCAGTTAAGTTGTTTGTAGTATATGTGTGCTCTGAGACCCTTTTACTCATCAAGGATTTAGGCCTGTGGCTAGACAAGGAGTAGTCCGTAGGGACTGCTTGTATCGTTCCCTGTCTCGTTAGAAGGTGATGAATGTTACGCCAGCTTGGTAGGAGTATGTTCAAAGTATTTCTTTCATCTCGTCGTTATAATGTCAGCCTTTAACGGCTCTCTACCTCTCTTGTTTCATTCTGTCGTTACGCCTTTTTCCATTTATCGTTGCTGTTTCAATTCTGGTTGAGTGCTGCTGGGTTCCTGTTTCCATTGCGTATGTCGTGTCATGAGTGCGGGTCGAATGTACCGGCAGGCTGACAAGAGTTAGCAGATATGTCCTTGTTATGGAGCTGAAAATGTACCTTGTCTGATAATCTCCCTTCTTAATCTATGTCCCACAAGTCTGTAGGCCTGGATCCTGACCCTGACGCGACGACAGGGATTGGGCTTTGAAGACTATCCTTTGGAGAAAGTATCCGAGTCTTTTGAGAGGGACTGGAACATTCTGTCTGTTGACTGGCAATCGGCAAGAGCTCCACTGGTTCAAAGCTCGAGATCATGGCTGGTGAGGATGCTTTGTGCGGTTCTTTACCCTTTGTCTGGGCCGTGGGTTTCGGAGATCTCTCGTCCGACGGGGGTTCTCCATCTTCCGGTAGTTCCTCTCCTGACGGAGATCCATCTTCTGGCTGAGCAGTGTTGCTTCTCGCGGAGACCGTCATCATTGATTCGTCGCCCCGGTGGCAGTCATTCGAAGATCGTCTTGACGGCGAAGGAGGCAAGCAAACGGTGGAAAGATCATCATCTACCGGTACCTTGTCGCCTCTGGTGACGTACTTAACCCGCGCAAGTTGTTTTCCCCAAAATTTCCGCCATCTTCCCTCAACCCCCCCTATTATAACGGCGCTGTCCGATTTAATGTCAGGCGGATGCTTCGGTGCATGGCTGCTTAGTTTAAACAGTGGGTTACAGCATGGCCAAGCACCCCTCGCGCAGCTACATGGAGTTTCCTTTTCTTCGACCGGAGTGCAGTAGAGGTTCTGGGAGAGCTTGATATGTTGTTCATCTTCGCCATCCTGCACAGAGAGATGTTTGAGGCAAGATGTCATGGCCGTCAGGTAGTAACGGTCGGCAGGAACTGAAGACCATGACAGGCACGTCGCCTGGTCCCCACCAGGCCGTATTGCTTCTCCGAGGTTCTCGCAGAATAAAACAGCCATATCAGGTCTGTAAGACATTACCGACGGCCATTCTCCCCCTTTCAGTGAACCCACCTCGACATATTTTCTACGAATAAATTCTTGAGAATGCGAGATGTCGATAAACTCGAAACCGTGCAGTTGTCTATCCGGGTTCCCGAGTGCTGATGGTACTCTTAATCCAAATATCGGTACAAATCCGCGGTTCACTTCCTCAAGCTGCTTTTGCTTGATGTAGCACAACTGGCGATATTGATACTTGACAATTTCAATAAATTTGACGGATGTGCTGGCGTCGTTGCTTGTAGGCAAATCCGTGGCAATGGCGCTTTTGATGGCATCGTATGCGGATTGACCTCCAGTCGAAGGTTCTGCGAAGGGCATTTTCCCCAATACATTATCGGGATCATCCTGACCCGCAGCCCAGGCTAGGCATAAATGAAGGATTGTGTTTATCTCAGGGACCAACCAGCCTCGTTTCGTGGCCACGTCGTACATAAGAATGGGCACCTGAATAGAGTTCCGTAGCTTGTCGAGGGTAAGTCCATCTTCAAGACGGATTCTGGCAAGAGCTGTCTTGCCGTACGTAATTCTGGATCCGAAATTGATTCCGAAAACACCCTGGCCTTCTGTGCCAGCAGTCATCGTGACATCCCGTGAAATCCTCAGCTGCGATTTTTCAGGCCGCGCTTTCGAGATTGTTATCTTGTCGTATCCTGAATCTTTTGTCCCAAGGTGTATTTCGGCTTTCTCGAAGTATCCGACAAAAGCTCTTTTACCTATCCAGATAGGAATGTCTTCCGGCATTTCTGTGCTGACTAAATCCCGTACTATCTCAGTGATGTTCTTCTTCATATTTTTGTGGGACACATTGAATGGGCATTTCTCGCGGATTTCGTCCGGGGAAAGCTCTACACACTGGTCTCCGCTGGTAACGAAATGCCACTGAACAGATCCCTTGGTGATATTGACTGGTAAAAGCGCTGTTGAGTGGCCTTTGAGTATAGTTCCACCATTGTGTTCGAAGGGATACCATATCAACCCTAGGGCTGCCATGACCTCGAAGGGCAGCTCGACGCCTTGCTCTCCTTCGAAGCGTTCTGGTACAGGGAAACCAACTGCAAGCACTTGGCCGGCAAACATGCTATGCCAGCATGTATGTGCGCCATGGTTTGCTGGCTCAAGAGGTTGCATGAATATATTTCCCTCGAGTTCGAAGTTGTTCCAAGAGAACCGGGCTTCGGAACATAAAAGCTGGCCGTTTTTAGGCAAGCGAAATGTTGCTGTGAGCCAAGCGAGTTGTTGCGTAATAGATATCAAGTCTTTTAGTAGTCCGGACATACGTATATCAACGGATGTCTTGTCAGGATGGTCTCCTGCCTTTACGAAGAATATTCTGCACCGGTCGCAGATCTGGCTGGTAATAGAAGGCTGTCCCCCAACCAGCCATCTTTCCAACAGAGGCAGTACGCCCTCTCCCAGGTCTGACCAGCACCATTTCGAGTATTCGAGACAAGTGGAGGCAAAAGCGCTCTGGTCTGTTCCGCTGAGCGTCAATGTGGATGAAAGGTTTTTCGGGGTATCGATTTCCTGTTCGCAGAACAATGGAAGTTCCCATTTGACATTAAGATCGATGGTGCAAGGGTATTTGGGATCAGCGGTTGGAAAATCGTCGTGGGATTCGCGTGTCATCATGTTGTAGATCCGTTGGTTCATATTAGGCTCCCCATGAAATCTTATGGGTGAACTTCAATTTGCAAGAGTAAGCAAGTAAGCAAGACTCTGTATTGAGAAAGGAGACTCACTGCTTTCTCGAAGCGAATGGAGATTTCCTCAAAGTTGACATCATACAATAGGAGGGTTGTCTATTGGAATATTACTGTCGTTATGTGCGAGTTCTAATATCAGTCAAGTTCTTCAAAAAACCTCCCATATATCTCAGAATAAGCGGTAGTACTTATACGTATCGAGAGGACCCTTTGTATGTGGCTTATGAATCAAGTGGTATTTCATAGCCTCGTACAACAAACCCGCCACCAGCATTACGAGCCAGTCACATCTTTTGGCAAGGCTGACTAGCCAAGATGGGAAGTGTCGCACCCCACTAGCCTTACGCCAAATCAACATTAATTTAGCTAGGGGGTAAGATCAGTGGGGTGCAACACTTCAACGTCTAACACAGCCTCAAGAATTTTGCCTGCAGGCGCTGCCACGACTTGACATAGCCAGCTAAGACCCATACAACTCATATCTCCTCATTATCCCTTGTTTTTCCTCTCTTCCCTCCGCTTCCATTCTCAGCCCATAACCAACACCAACCTACACACCCAACCCACCCCACAACCAGCCAGCCCCTCCATACACTATCCCCTCAAAAAACACTTCGCACGCTTAAAAAGTTGCAACCTATATATCACTCAAGAAATAAGACCAAGACCGCCCTACACGACAACACTGTTTACAAAACCCATTCTAGGAGTTTATGCATCGCCAACTAGTGTACGGATCTATAGACACACACCCAAAAACAGGTAGATTCGACCTATTCGGCCCCCCCTAACTATCTATTCGGCCCCCCTCTGTCTAATCGGGTAACTACCAAGTAGAAAGTTGCCTTCGCGCTATCGCGATATCGCGACTTCGCGACCTTATATAATACCTCTTCGCTAATACCTATACTACCCGCTATAGATCTTGCCGCCCCGCTAGAGAGTAGGCGGTAGAGGAGGACGCGGGAGCGCTCGCGCGCGCGAAAAAGTAACGTTTATAACTACTTATAGTACCGTGCTGTAATAGTAAGGTTTAGAGATATAGTACTATTCCCCGCTAGCGCGTCCTCGCGCGGTACTATACGAGCGAATAGTGCGCTCGGGTTACGCGAAGGCAACTTTCTACTAGGTAGTTACCCGATTAGGTAGAGGGGGGGGGCCAAATAGGTCGAACCAAACAGGTATACCTAAAGCCACTCATAGGTTAAGTGTTTTCTTCATACCCAGCTCACTGGCGGCCTACCCTTTCTGTAAACAGTATTCATATACGGCGGCTGGATAAACTGAACTGTGGTGCACTGTACTGCGTTGATACTGAGATATGTAGCTGGATGGGTAATAGGTAGGGAGTCGATATATGTATATATATATATAAACTGTAGACTCGAGGGAGAAACAGCGTAAGAGCGAGTTTGAGGAGAGTACACACACCGTCATAGCAGCAGAAATAAAGTCGCTACTGTACCAGCATCATCAGCTACTGTCGCTGCTGCGGTCTTTAGATAGGTGCCACCGCGCACGCCTATATCATTCCAAAGAAGATATAATGATCAAGCTACCACCCCAAGATAGCAAAATAGAAAAAGATCAAAAACAGAAAGACCCAAGAAAAAAACGTAAAAGCGGTAAACAGCACAAGCAATAGAACTTCAATAGCTTAACACCGACCCCATGCACTTACACATCATAAGTTCGTTAATTGCTGACTAGACGACGCTAGTACCTAACTACACAGAAAAGAAAAACGAAGAAACAAGCCATAAAGCACAGCAGTAAACAGCTTGAAGACCAAAACCACGACGACGAAAGAACAACAGAACAACACTACCAGAGAAACGAACAATAAACCTACTAAAAGGGTATAAACCTACACAACACAACATCACACCACACAAACCACGCCCCACCAAAAGCCACAAGGAACTAAAACCCAGCACCCACGAAACAGCAGCCCAAAGAAAACCAGAAAAAGCAAGAGCACATCAAACACCAAAGCAAACCCTCACAACCAACACAACCAATAGGGAAGAAAGAAAGAAAGAAAGAAAGAAAGAAAGACGAGATCGGTAGAAGAAGAAAAGACAGACAACACATCCGCGTTTCTTATTCCGTTTGCTCTGTTACTTGCTTGCTTGCTTTGCTTTGTTTTGCCTGCGTGTCATACTCGTTGCCACATCTGATCATTCGTTCGTTCATTCATTCGTGTACTACTCTCGCGTTCTCTCGCTTTCTCACGTAGCTTCGTCCGCATTGCTTCCGCTCTCCCGCACAGCACCACTCACTGTACTCGTGCGCTTGTTTGCTTGTTTTCTTGGTCGTTTGCGCGCTTGCGACTCTCACACTGACCCATTCGCCCGCTCGTTTACCCACTCGCTCACCCCCTTACTCTCTCGCTCGCTCTCTCTCTCTCTCTCACTCGCTAGGTAGCTCGCCCACTCACTGGCTCGCTGGCTCGCTCACTAGACCCTCAAGGTAATCTCCGCCTAGCGTGCCCTGCCGTCCAAGGCTCCATACCACGCCCCGCTACGCCGCTTATCCAAGAACAGGAAGAAGAAGAAGAAGAAGAAGAAGAAGAAGAAGAAGGAGAGAAGAAAGAATAATAACAATAAGAAGAATGAAGAAGAAGCAGAGAAGTGAGTCCGGAAGAAGAAGACTGCCTACCGCATTCACGCTTCACAAACCCACCAATCCCAACCCCCGAAACACCCACCCACAAACACGCACCCGCCAATCTCGCTCACCAACCCCAAAATACCGGCCCAACATCCCTCGCAACACCCACAAAACGCTTCACAAAGCGACGTCCTACGCAGCGCCGCCCTGCTCCAAGGCCCCGGGCGCCGCTCCACCCCCATTCTCATGATGATGGCCACTGAGGCGAAACACCCTCTTGACGCTCTCCACCCCTCGCTTAACATGCGGATGATGAGCCAAAAACTCGCCCCCGCCAACCCCACCACCAACAACGCCTCTGCCTCCCCCACCAGCAACCACAACGCCCGCACCGGGCCCCATGCTGCCACCCCCCAGCGCCGCAGCAATGACGCTCTTGGCGCCAGTCGCGCCGGCCTGCACGCGCCGCTTGCCCATCAGCGGGTCCGGCGCGCTGCCTTTGGGTGGCCACTCGCCGTCGTCTTTCCAGCCTTGCACGAGCGCTCGCGTCATGTCGGCTAGGTTGATGGGCACTTTTGGCGTTTGGCCGCCGACGACGATTTTCGCGTAGATGTCGGGGTAGGCGCGCGGCGTGATCGACTGCCGGATTGAGTTGTGAGGAAGGAGCGGGGGCGCGAGGGGCGCGAGCGGCTCTTCGGACGCGGGGATGTTGATGTCGATGATGGGGCGAGGGGGTGAGGAGGAGGAGGGGGAGGTGCCGTTCGTTGTTGCGGCAGTAGCGGTGCTAGGCGTGGTGGTAGTAGTGTCGCTGCCGTCAACGGCCGCAGGCACCGCGACGACGGCCGTCTCCTCCAGCACCGCGTCGATCTGGCGCTGCGCCTCCAGTTCTGCGGGGTGCATCTGCTCGTCTGCCCGGCTGCGGCGCCGCGCGTATTTGCGCACGCTGGCTGCGCCTGTCCACGCGTCCCGCTGTCGCACAAACACCGCCATGCCCTCGTTCCAGCGCATCTCCTCTTCTAGAGCGCGCCTGCGCCTGCGCTTGCGACGGGCTGCGCGCGCGGCCGCCCGCGCCTCTATTGTCTGGCCGACAGTGTCGGGCGCGTCGAACTTGTAGGGCCCGGTGCCGTTGGAGGGTGGTTGACCTTGGTCCTCTGCTGCTGCTGCTGCTGCTGCTAGTTTCTCGTCTACTTCTTGTTCGTCTGCCGCGCTGTGGTCCGAGTTGGAGTCGTGGTCGTCGTGTTCGTCGGCCTCGCGCTCGCCCGCTGACGTTGTGCCGTAGTAGCGCTCGCGGAACTCGCTGACGCCGTGCAGCTCCTCGTCCGAGTGCTCGAAGGGGAGGGGCGGGGCCGGGAAGGTCCAATCGTTGCGCACGCGATCGGTGAGGAAGCGGCGGGCTTCGCGCGCGGCGCCCAGGCTCGTCTCCATGGTCATGGCGGAGAGTCGAGGCGGGGTGGTGGCGCGGGGTCAAGCAAGTAATAAACCTTAGACAGGCCAAAGTGCGGCGTGTCACAGTGTTGATTTGGCAAACGCTGAGTGGTTTGTGTATGCGGTGTGCGGTGTGCGATGTGCAGATGTGTGATGGGCGATGTGCGCGTGCGGTGTGTGTGTGCCCGCCCGTCCGCGTCGCTTCGGCTCGCCCAAGGAAAAGGCTTGGTGAAAGCTTGACGTGGGCGGCGTCGCGTTCGGACTACCTTACCGCTCCGCTAGTATGGATATCCTCATCCTAGAAGTATCGAATATGTGCAGAGAGGGAAGAGAGATAGGTAGGTATTTGTACTCAACATGTACAGTACATGCTTTTCTTTCTGTTATTCTTACAGTGGTCTTGTGACTCTCCTTCTCCGCTCTCTCTCTCTCTCCCGTCCTCCTCTGACCCTGGGCACACACTCGGTTGCACTCTTCCAAGTTCAGCGCGCACCATTTCCTGGTCCGGAAATGGCTGCCGCCGATGTCCAGGGCTTCCTGGCTTGCACCACTCGGCCGTGAGATCAGCGTTTCGGAAATTGGACAAGGCCTTGGAAACAAAGTCCCGATGAGCCGATAATTTTCAGACAACACACGAGGAGACAAAGCAACAAGGAAAAGTCTCGGGGCGCGCGGGGGTGGATGCGGTCGACTTTGCGGGTTCCTGAGCGGTGCGACATCGGCCGGCTTATCGATAGAAATTTTGGCCCGTCATAGCTTCTGACTCCTCCACCATTTCCTTCCTATACCCCATTCGCGTCCTTTTCGTTCGCTGTTTTCCTTCGCATCTTTATTCGATATGGCATTGAGGTTGTTTTCCAAGCGCGCGACCACTGCGTTGCGCATGCCCAGGTCTTCTGCCATTGCGCCGGCTGCTTTCCGCAGCTATGCGTCATCGGCGACGGTAGGTTCAAGCTTGCCCCAGGGTTTGAAGAATGCCATTGAGGTTCGCTACCACTCTCTGCGCCTGTTCACGCCCCATCACCGGCTGCGGCTGATCCACAATGTCAGAAAGAAGCCTCGCTGCCCAACGCCGATCCGGCCGCCGACTCGCAGACCACGCGCCTGGTGAACGACCAGATTCCCTACATGGTCCCCACCTATGTCCGCCCCCCACCCATGTTCCAAAAGGGACAGGGCTGCTACCTTTGGGACATTGAGAACCGCCAATACCTCGACTTCACCGCCGGTATTGCCGTCAATGCGCTGGGCCACTGCGACCCGGAGATGGCCAAGATCATGGCCGAGCAGGCGCAAACCCTCATCCACACCTCGAACCTCTACTACAACCCGTGGACTGGCGCCCTGTCCAAGCTTATAGTCGAGAAGACGGTCGAGGCTGGCGGCATGCACACGGCCTCCAAGACCTTCATCTGCAACTCTGGCTCCGAGGCCAACGAGGCTGCCATCAAGTTTGCTCGCAAGGTCGGCAAGTCGCTTGACCCGTCTGGCGCGAAGCACGAGTTTGTGTCATTCCACAGCTCCTTCCACGGCCGCACCATGGGCTCGCTCTCTGCGACGCCCAACCCAAAGTACCAGAAGCCTTTCTCGCCCATGGTTCCCGGCTTCCGGTACGGCACCTACAACGATGTCGATGCCATCCCTGACCTTGTCACTAAGGACACTTGCGGTGTGATTATTGAGCCCATCCAGGGCGAGGGCGGTGTAAACGTTGCCACGACCGAGTTCCTGACGGCCCTGCGCAAGCGCTGCACTGAGGTCGGCGCCGTGCTGATCTACGATGAAATCCAGAGCGGCCTTGGCCGTACGGGACAGCTGTGGGCACACGCTGCGCTGCCCAAGGAGGCGCACCCCGATATTCTTACGACGGCCAAGGCGCTGGGCAATGGCTTCCCCATTGGCGCGACCATCGTGAACGAGGATGTCGTCACTAAGATTGCGCCTGGAGACCACGGTACCACGTTTGGCGGCAACCCGCTGGCGTGTCGCCTAGCGCACTACATTGTCAACAGGCTAGCGGACAAGGAGCTTCAGCAGGGTGTCCTTAAGAAGGAGCAGATATTCCGCAAGCACTTTGAGAAGCTGCAGCAGCGCTTCCCCGAGGTTATCACGGAGGTTAGGGGCAAGGGCCTGATCTTGGGTCTGCAGCTCTCGCAGGATCCCACGCCCGTCATTACTGCGGCTCGCGAGAGGGGTCTTCTCATTATTACTTGCGGTACCAACACGCTCAGGTTCGTGCCTCCGCTCGTCATCAGCGAGAAGGAGATTGAGGAGGGCATGCGGATCTTGGAGGAGGCGATGAACGTCGTCTTCAAGAAGCAGGAGCCTGTTCCTGGGACCAAGGGCCAGGAGGAGATGCAAGAGTCGTGATTTGTATGTGTGCCATTTACCGGGCGTTTGAGGGGTTTGGATATTTGATATAGATGTAGTTGAAAAGTTCAACGTGGGCGCGACCCGGAAGCGTCGGGCGTCGGCGATAACGATAAGCCACCCACATTTTCTCGCTCCCAAAAATTGCGCGCAGCAATCGCCGTCACCGCTTTCCCGCTTTCACACAGCTTTCCGCGACCAAAGCTGGCTTCGATACCGTACAGATTCAAATCGGGCAGCATGGCACCCATGGAGGGCCAACACCACCACCGCAGCACCACCAAGGTGGCGCAAAAGCCCTACAAGTCGCGCCATGCGTCCAAGAGCGCGCTCAAGGAAAAGTCCAAAGGCGCGTTTGCTCCGCCCGCCACCACCTCGCCACACCAGGACTCCGACACTGACGATTCCGCACAGGCAAGGTCGAGGGCGAGCGTGGCACGCGCCGCACCCCGCACCAGCAGGTCATGTCGAAGCTAGGGCGGCGCAACCAGGCGAAGCAGAAGCGCAACACCAAGGACGCGGACCACGCGAAGGCGACGTCCGTCTTCGCGGGGCGGGATGGCGCGCCGCGCCTCGTGGCCGTAGTGCCGCTGACCGAGGACGTGTCGGGCAAGCTGGCGGTGCGCAGCTTGAACGGGTGCTTGGACTTGGAGGAGGACGTGCCTGAGGAGGGCTGGTCGCGTGTCGTTGTCGACCGCTTCAAGCAGAAGCTGCAGTACCTCGTTGTTGGTCGCGATTTGCTCCGCGCCTTGGATGCGTGCCGCGTTGCGGATTTTGTCGTTTTCGTGCTTAGTGCGGAGCAGGAGGTGGATGAACTGGGCGAGCTGATGCTGCGTAGCATTGAGAGCCAGGGCGTGTCGAACGTTCTTACGGTTGTCCAGGTACGTGGATTTGGGTTGGGGGTGCTCAAGATTGGACTGCTGGCTAACGTATATCACAGGGTCTTGATGCTGTTGAGCCTGCGAAGCGCCGCACCCAGGTCGTCGGCTCGCTCAAGTCTTTCATCACTCACTTCTTCCCGACGCAAGAAAAGGTCCACTCGCTCGACTCGCGGCAGGAGTGCCTCAACGTTACGAGGTCGCTGTGCACGACCACCCCCAAGGGCATCCGGTGGAGGGAGGACCGCAGCTGGATGATGGTGGAGGATATTAAGTGGCCCAGCGGCAAGGCGGCGGCCACTGACGCCGAAGCCACCGGAGAGGTCATTCTCACTGGCCACGTCAGAGGAAAGGGCCTCAAGGCCGACAGACTGGTTGAGGTGGGCGACTGGGGCTGCTTCCAGATCGACAAGATCACCGCCGCTCCGCTGGAGACGAGGAGGAAAGGAAAGGGCGACGACATGGCTGTCGACTCCGAGGGCCAAGATGCCGTGCTCGACCAGCCCACGGAAGACCAGGACGACTTGGCCGAGCTCGCCCCCGAAGAGGCGGTCATGGAGGATGCCGAGGACTACCCGGTCTCGCTGGCACCTACTGAGCGGAAGGGTGTGCTTCTGGACGACCACCACTACTTCTCGGACGAAGAGGAGGAGGCTCCGCGGCCGAAGAGGCTGCCGAAGGGCACGTCCAAGTATCAGTCGGCATGGTACCTCAACGATCTCTCCGACTCGGGCTCTGATCTCGAGACGGTTGACAGCGACGATGAGGACGAAGAGGACATGGACATGGAAGGCGCAGCAGCCAACCCCGCCGACGGCATGGAGGGCATCGACATGAACGGCCGGGAGCCCACAGAGTACGGCGGACCCTCGGAATACCCGCAGTCGGAAGCCTTCATGGACCCTACGGCCGAAGACGAGGCTGAGCAGATCGCGGCCTTCCGCGCTCAGCGCAAGAACGAGGCCGAGGAGGACCTCGAGTTCCCCGACGAGATCGAGCTGCACCCGAACGTGCTGGCACGCGAGCGCCTGGCGCGGTACCGCGGACTGAAGAGCCTGCGGACGAGCCACTGGGAGACGGACGAGGACAAGCCGCACGAGCCCGAGGCGTGGCGGCGCCTGCTCGAGATCGCGGACTACAAGGGCGCAAAGGCGCGGGTGCTGCGCGAGGCACTGGCCGGGGGCGTGAAGCCCGGGACGCGGGTGCAGGTGCACCTGCGCAACGTGCCACTGGCGCTGCAAGAACGGCACAACAAGGCGGGCGCGCTGGGCGTCTTCTCGCTGCTGCGGCACGAGCACAAGCGCACGGCGGTCAACTACAGCATCTCGCTGTCGTCGGACTACGAGGTGCCGATCAAGAGCAAGGAGGAGCTGGTGCTGCAGTGCGGGCCGCGGCGCATGGTCATCAAGCCGCTGTTCTCGGCGGCCGGCAACACGCCCAACGACGTGCACAAGTTCGACCGGTTCCTGCACCCGGGCCGGAGCGCCATCGCGACGTTCATCGGGCCGCTGACATGGGGGTCGGTGCCGGCGCTGTTCTTCAAGAAGACGGCAGCGGCACCGGCGGCCGACGCAGACGAAATGGCCGACGACGGCGACGGCTCCGACGCGCCGCAGCTCGCGCCCTCGACCCAGCTGATTGCGACTGGCACGTCCTTGCCGCCGAGCACGAACCGCGTCGTCGCCAAGCGCGTTATTCTGACCGGCCATCCTTACAAGATCCACAAGAAGCTCGTCACCGTCCGCTACATGTTCTTCAACAGCGAGGACGTGGCCTGGTTTAAGGCGCTGCAGCTGTGGACGCGCCGCGGGCGCAGCGGCTTCATCCGCGAGTCGCTGGGTACGCATGGCTATTTCAAGGCGACGTTTGATGGCAAGATTAATCCCCAGGATGCGGTTGCTGTTAGCCTGTATAAGCGGGTTTGGCCGAGGGAGGCGAGAGGGCTGGCGGTTGGTGAGGGGTTGGGCTTGTAGGGGGTTGTTTGTGGGGGGTTTGGGTGGAGCTGGGAGGGGAGGTGGAACGAGGGGTAGAAAAAGGGTCGGGTTGATGCTGATAGGTAGGAACGATATCATGGCTGGGGCGTTTAATGGAGATATGTTTCTTTGGAGTGAGGATGGGGCTCTTGCTGGGTCGTGTATGTGTGTGTGTGTGTATAACTGTTCAGTGACGACGAGGTAAGTTGCTTTGCGTGCGTGGCTGTCAACCTGCCCAGCTGAACAATTGCTGAAACTTTTCTTTTACACGTCGAAGCGTGAGTATACGTAAGGTACATAGGTAGCTGCAACACGCCCTAACCACTTGTCCGTGTCCGGGTTGTTGAATGCTCCCGCGGTCTACCTACTAGGCTAGACTGGTCTTGTTGACGTGCTTTGAGTTTGGCGGTTGCATGTTGGGATCATTTTAGTATTTGGTTGGTAGGGATGGCGAATGACTACCCTTGAATCCTGCACATTGTGCAGTCACTGAAACGGTCGTGTCTGATTTTACCAAATGCCCGTTTGGGAAAGCGTGACGTGGGAACTACCTATGAGGGCACTGCCTCTCTCTCTCGCTTCGCATCTGCTGTGATCCTACAGCAACCCGTCTGCGACAGTCCAGTCTCGCCGGCGTGCCGCACCTGCGCGGACTTCTATACCATCACCACCACTACCTCTTCTTTCTCACTCCCAAACTCGACCTCACCTCACTCCCGCCCCACCAGCTTAACACAGAACCCACCCCGCCACCATTAGCACAGCACGCGCCTCAACGCCCAAGCAAGACACCCCCACTCCAGGACCTCGCAGCGCGCTTCAATGACTTCACTCCCGCCAACAACAACAACAGCAACCAAACCACCAAACCACCACCCAACCAACAACCAACAACAAAAGCAATGCCCCACCCAACCACAACCACAACCGCCCACCACTGCCCGACCAACAGCAAACCAGCGCCATGGACGCTGCCCCTCCTGCTCTCGCTAGCAGTACTCTACGCCAGCGCGTTCGTGTGCCTGCATTTTGTCTTCCGCGCTGCTGATATGACGCCTCAGCGGTATGTGCGGAGGGGCGTGAGACGGTATATTACGCGCTGGTAGGGGGAGGGGGGAATGGACGACCGGACGACTGAACGAATGGATGACTGAATTGAACGGCTGGGCACTGGATAACTGAACGGCTGAACGACTGAACGACTGGACACTGAACAACTGTATACGGGAATGAACGGCTACGGCGTTTCGGTGTCGGGAGCTCAAATGATGAGTAATGGCGGGACTCATTCTTGCTGGGTGGCGTGTGGTGTTTATTTCATCATTCCGTTGTCAGCCTGGCTGTGCGGATTCTTGCTCTCACAGTATTGCTCAAACAAACACGACCTGTCCGAGTCCACTGCATACCATTACGAACCAAAAGCAAGCGGTTTCCAAGCGCTGTACTTGACTGCAGTAGGTAGCGTCGTTATGGCTTTGCTACTCTACCAATGAGGTCAACCTGACCACGAAAGACGACTGACTGACTCCTTCGCATAGCGTGCTAGAGTTAAAGTATACCAACCGACCGACTCAGCGCCCATAGCCGTCCCGTGCGCGTCGTAGCCAAAAAGCCAATACATTCTCGCACGAGATCGTGGGGTAATAGTCGACGTTGCATGTAGTCGGATTTGAGTTGGGTTAGTGAAGCCAGCGCACCAGCCAGCCGTAACAAACCGGCCGGTAACAAAAAGCCCTAATCCGTGCCACCCGCCGTGCCACCGATCACGGTTGACGTACCCAGCGCGCAGACGACCCGCCAGATACTTATCAACCCACTCACCCACCCACCTACCCTCCAGCCAGCTGGCAGCTACCTCACAATACACAGCTAGCTTCTACCTTCGCCGCACACTCCACACTCCAGCCAGCACCAGGCAGGCTCCCTCAACCTCACACAACACAGCCCGACCAAATCCACGCACAAACGATGGACGAAACACCCACGCAGCGGCAAGCGCGCGAGCGCCGCGAGCGTCGCCAAGCCAAAATCCAGGCCCAAGGCGCGTCGCGCCTCGAGGCCATCACGTCGCTGAGCGGGCGGCCGGCGCCGGCGCCTGAGGAGCGTATGTGTGCCCTACCTACTTACACACTCCCCTCCAACGCCAAAACGCGCAGCTAACGGGGCCTGTTTTCTAGCGTCGCAAGCCCCGTCGAAACAGCAGCAAGCTCCGCCGCCAAACCCGCCCCCCGCGCCCGTCATCGCCGCCGCGCCGCCCAGTGACGCGCATGCGCATCACCCCGACCCTGATGAGGTCGATATTAGCGAGCACTACTACCAGCCAGCAGCGGCGGGGGGGCGCACGAGCCTGGCGCCCGCATACAGCAACAACGGCACGCCCGGGCGGGGCCTGAGCCCGAGCCCGAGCCCGAGTCCCGGCCCCGGCGCCGCCGGCGAGGACCCCATGATGCGCATGCTGCAACAGATGATGGGCGGGGCGGGGGGACCGGGGGATGTTGGCGGCAGCAGTGGAGGCAGCGGCGCTGACGCGCAGGATCCGATGATGCAGCTGATGGCGCAGATGATGGGGGGAGCAGGAGCAGGAGGAGCGGGCGGGTTCTCCGGCATGCCGGGCATGCCTGACATGCAGCAGCAGCAGCAGCAGCCCACGAGCTCCGCCTACGTCTGGCGCGTCGTGCACGCCGTGTTCAGCTTCGCGCTAGCAGCGTACATCGCGCTGGCATCGACGTTCAACGGGTCGGCGCTCAGCCGCAGCCAGTCTGCGTTTGTTGGTGGAGGAGAAGGGGAGGGAGCGGATGGCGGCATCGGGCCGCGCCTGTTCTGGCTGTTTGCGACCTTCGAGGTCGTGCTGCAGAGCTCGCGCTATTTCCTCGAGAAGGGGCAGCTGCCGCCGAGCGGGCTGCTGGGCACGCTGGGCGCCTTGATCCCCGAGCCCTATGCGGGCTATGTAAGGCTCGTGGGCCGGTACAGCACTATTTACACGACGGTGGTGGCGGATGCGATGGTTGTCGTGTTTGTGCTGGGTGCGATGGCGTGGTGGAAGGACTTGGTCGTCGCGTAGGGAGGTAGGGGACTAGGCTGGGCTGGGCTGGGGTTGGCGGTGACGAGGCGCTACGCGCTACTACGTACAGTACGAGGCATGAGATATGATGACTTGGCTTGCTTGGCAGGATACTCGTTTCTGCTTTTGTTATTCACAGCTATGGTACAATAGGCAGACGGGAGCATCGTCTGTCTTTTTCCACGCCAAAAAAAAGAAAAAACTCAATGGCTTTTCTGCCGCCGCTGCCAGTGTCATGCACAATCAGTCAGTCCGTCAGTCCCCTCCTCGAACTCCCATGGCACCAAGCGTTCGTTCCATATCCCAGGAACGGCGTGCCAGCCCAACCCACCACCATCGCACACACACGCACGCACCCCAACCTAAGCGTTGATCTCGCCCCTCGCCGCAGCCAACAACTCGGCCTCCCTCTTCCGCTGCCTATTAATAGCAGCCTGCCTCTCGCTATCCCTGCGACTACGTTCCTTCTTCTCGACCAACTCCCTCAGCTCCTCCGTCTCGGTATCCGTGGGCTTGACGACCTCGGCGTTCGTGACCTCGTACAAGCGCTGCAAGATCTCGTCTTCGGAGCGGTGCTTCATCTGGATCTCGACGACGCGCTGCGACGCCTTGTATTTTGAGGTCGCGGTGTCGGAGGACGTGGACGAGGTGGGCGCTGTGTCTTTGGCTTGGGAGGGCGAGTTTGTCGAGGGCGTGCTGAAGTACACGCTCATGATTGCGGGGTCGGATTGCGCGGCGTTGCGGTCGACTGTCATGGGGATGGCGGGGTTGCGGAATTTGAGCCGCGGCATGTACTCCCGCCAGAAGTGCCTAGTGGCAAGCGCGTGGGCGTTAGCTTGGTGTTGCTGTGGTTGCTGCGTGCTGCTGCTGCTGCTCTGTTCCGGCTCTTGATGTGTTTATGGCAGCGGAAGGGCGAGCAGGCAGCTAGCGTGTGCGTGTGCGTGCAAAGACGAAAGGTGGCACAGGACAGGACAGAACAGGACGTACTTAGGCCCGCGGTGCCCATCGTCAATCTTCCGCGCAAAGCGCATCCGGATGCGCGAGACATCCTTCGGGAGCACTGCGGCTCCTGGCCCGATGCGGATGGCCAGGAGCTTCGGAGCGGGTCGTGTCAGCTAGCGGAGCTTCTGTGTGGGCGGCGCGCGTGGCCGCCACAGTGGTAATCGCGGTGGTGGTGGTGGTTTACCTTCTACAGCGGCGGAGCGAGGTTAGCGTTTGCGTGCGCATTGGCGAAGTATGTGTGTATGTGGGTGAGTGGGAGTTTGTGTGCGTGTGGCGCTACGAACCTCCTTCATCTTGAACATGCGCTTCCCTATCGTCGACATCTTGGCGCGTGTGGAGAGAGGACGGGACCTAGGTGTCGCTGCTCTTCCAATGTCGGCGACCTGGGCTTCCCGCGAGAATTGACGTCGGATTATCTTTTCGGACCTGCCTTGATCTTATCGGCGTTTTTGCTGACTCATGCCGTATCGAATGCTCCATCAGGCAATGTCGATATGAAGCTAAAGGCTCTGCCCGGGCAACTTTGTGCAACATGCTTCGGTCCGGAAGAGCCTACTACTGACTCGGTCAACGATGGGCCATTGAAGCTTAGGAAATTCTTGATCCTATCGTACTCAAGCCAAACGCACCACCAAATGACCAATGAAGTTCAATTGATCCTAACTATGAACGCCTTGAGCTATTTAATCCTAGTCACGTCGTATCGCCGTCTTTGTCATGCTCGTGTACAAATCCGGTTCCGTCAAGCACCAAACTCTCGCAATGCAGAGACCCTAGTCTCTTTTTCCACGCCTCCAAAAACGGCACCTACCCCACCCAGCCATATCCAGGCTTCGACGCAATTTACTGCGCAGCAGCAGGGCGGGCAGCACCACCGGCCGGGGCCCTAGGAGCTTGCCTCGTGGCACGGCCCCTACATACAATGTTAGCACCACAGGAACATTCTGTGCGCAAGGGAAATTTATACTCACATGAAGGTCCTGCTCAGAAGCGAGATGGCGACCATGGGCAGCCAGCTGGGCATCTTGGAGAAGTAGTAGAAGAAGTAGGCGGCCGGGACGGAAACGCCGTACTGGACGAGAGCGCCGTCGAAGGGGTGGAAGACACCCTCGTAGGGTGTAACCTCCTCGTACTTCTTCAGACTGTGAATCTCGGCAATGTCCTTGGCCGTGGTGCTGGTCCTGTTCAGCGGAATGTAGCGAACCGTCGTGGCGGGCTTGGACTGGTCGGGGAGAGGAGCCGGGAGGAGCATGTGGACGATGGAAGGCGGGCTAGCGGCCCAGGTGTTGCAAAGGATGCCCTCCTCGTCGCAGTCGATCGTGGCCAGCTTGGGCGGGCTCGGGGATGCGGCAATAATGGGCGCGGATTTCTATATCGCAGAGGGTCAGAATGGAGCTTCGAGAAGGGTGCAACGCGGTACTTACGTTCCAGGCCTCAGTCACGTTGCCGCAAAGACCGAAGCAGGTCTTGTTGCCGCCGGTAAGGAAAACCATCCACTCCTCGGGACCATCCACGGTCGCGACGTTGCTGGAGTTGATGACGGAGCGCCAGTTCTCGAGCGTCAACGGCTCGACGACGACCTCAGCGACCTTGGCGGCGCCGGCGTCAACAGGCGCCGTGACAGCAGGAACGGACTCAGTTACATAGTTCTGCGCCTTGTTGAACCAGCCCTTGACCCTATCGGCCAGAGGGACCTGCTCCTGGGCGACGGCGAGCGCAGGGAGCGCGACGAGAAGCGACTGAGCGAAGCGCATGGTGGCGGCAAGGAGGGTGTCGTCGAAGGTGAAGGTGTGCGAGAAGTGCGGAAAGAGGCGCGTGCGGCGATGCGGTAATCGTGCAGGCGATAACAACAAAGAGGCGCGGGCGTGTGCAACAGCTGGCGTGGAGGCTTAGTGCTGGCGCGATTACAAGAATGTAAGGTAAAATAGGTTAAACCAATGGCTCGATGGAAGAGGACAGGTTTACCACTGCGGAACGAGGGGATCCCTTAAAGGTGGACGCGTCGAGCCAATGCGGCATAGTGCCGGACCCTTCGTGTCGCGACTCGCGACTTGAACAAGGGCGGGCAAGCAAGGCGCCCTCCACCACTTGATGGCATGCGCGTCTGTGTCGCGTATGCGCGCTCCTGCGCTCCTGCGTTGCCCATTCATAGACCCATAGACCAGCTCCTGTGCTCGTCATTTTGCTGCTGCTGCTGCTGCTGCTGCTACTCCCACCACGTCTCCCATGCTCTCTCACCAGCATTGTACAGTTACCTAGTTTAAGCTGATTAGGTATTATGCTGTCCCGCGTCGCCTTGGCCGTCCTCTTCGCGACAGCTGCTCGGGTCTTGTGCGCTTCCGAGCCCCGTCAGTGATCTCTGGTGTCCAAGCTCCCTTATCCCGCGCGGACTGACAATCAATCACCAGCAAACTCCACTTCGCCTACCTTCAATCTCTCCACACCAGCTCTCGCGAGACCTTTCGTCAGCAACAATGTCATCACTCCCGTTGCAATATCCGGCCCTCCGGCCCATCTCTTGGCTTTGAAACATGGCGCCATCGACCAAGACTTTCCCGCCTGCACCGATCTCAATGCCCATCCGTTCTGTCTTCCCACCAACGGCAGCGACCTGTACGATGAAAAGACCTATTACGTGACGTGGAATCCGGAAAACTTCCCTTACGATGCCAGCATAAACGTCTTCCTCAGTTGGTACAACAACACGCGCAAAGTGGTCTGGTCCTTCCCGCGTGTTCCCAACCTTCGCGGTGGGGTGGCATTCGAGGCGAAAAGAGAGTGGCTGCAGGGCCAGAAGAGCCGCGACTTGACCTTCTACGCCCAGGAGTACGATTTCAAAAGCGACAAAAAGCCTCCTTTGTACACTGGCGCAACCGTTCGACTCGTCAAAAACCCAGACATGATCCCTGTCGAAAGCTCAAACAGCTCTAACACGCACCTTGCGCTCTTTGTGGGGGTGCCTGTTACATTGACGTTTGTGGCGCTCGGTGTCTTTCTGCTGTCTTTGCGGCGTAGACGTGGACGGAGAGTCGTTGGAATTAGGGGTATGCCTATTCGCCGAAACAATGGTTATAATGGTTCCAGGTCACGGCGCTTTCAGAGGGGCGGTAGTCCGAGGAATGTTTCTCATGCTCTGCGGGAATGGGGATTTCTAGGCGACCTGCTGCACAGAGACCCCGAGACTCCGACTCCAAAGACTCGCGGCTATTCTTGTGCTCCAAGTGTCGAAAGCCTCCTGCGGGACACTCGCGACGAAGGAGACGCATTTCTGAAGGGCTCTGAGTCTGAGAAGCCGAAAACCAGCAGGAGTATGTGATCCGAACGGCGAAGTGCAGTTGATGACAGTATGGTGCGAGCAGTGGGATGCTATAACCTGTATTCAAGCTGTCTCTGAAAATCGAGGGCTGTCCCCCACTCACTGAAATGCGCACGTGGAGTACGTGAAGAACCGCTCAGTCATTACACCCATCCTAACGCCTCTTGAAATGCTCGCTTGATCATGTCTAGTCCCGTCCGTCGGTAATCCTAATTGCATGGAGCTAACCGTGCTCTTACAACAGCTTCAGCTGTCCCGTAACTTGGTTGATGACGCTAACCGGGCCTGGTCCAATACCAAGAACCGTCGCGCTGCCTGCAGCAATCTGCGTGCGACCAGCATCGTGTATGATTTGAGCGTTGAGGCCGAGGCTCAATGCCTGCGCCTGCAACATCTGCATATCCTCTTCGCTGGTGCACTTCAAGGCGACCTTCATCTGGCCAGCTCTCTCCCAGCGACGGAGCACAGGCGAATCGGGCGCGTAGCGAAGCATGGCTTTGTAGCAGGCAAGGGTTGCGTGACCACACTGAGCAGCGACTTTACCTGTGGTACTTATCAGTATTGAAAGCTTTATTAGAAAAAGATAGACTTACCTTGGCCCATCTTCAGGTCAGTGCGGACCACGAGGACGAGTTTGCATTCTTCATTGCGGTCGGCGAACGCGTCCAGATCTTGCGGGTTGGCTGGAATAGCCTCATCTTCTGAATCGGCCACGTCTTCCTCTTCCTCTTCCTCTTCCGCTTCTTCTGCGCGTTGCTTCGCGCTCTCCTCTGCTCTACCCTCTTCCAGGCCTTTCGCGTACGCGGCTTCGTATATCGCTCTGGCGGACAGAACAACGCCGGTGAGAATTCCAGCACCAACGGTCCACAGGATGGCTGGAGTGAGCGTGATACCACGTTCAAGAGTAGCCATATTTTTTAGCGTGGTGTGGGTGGACTCGGAAGGTTGAAGAAATGTCAATCAGTCAATTGTGTTGTGACGAAGGGCCGCGGACGTCAGCCCTAGCGCGGCTAAACCCGCGAAATCTCCAGGACCTCTCACGGCCGCGGAGGACGAGCGGCAATCCCAGCGCAGCAGCACACGCTCAACCCGCGCAACAACGACCGCAGGGCCATCCGGCATCGCACCGACCGACACAATGGCACTCCGGCTGGCACGACCGAGCTTCATGGCGCAGCAAGCGCGCACCTTCACGTCCAGCGCCGCGCTGAGCGCCAAATCGGCCAACGCCAAACTCCGCGACGAGCACGCCAACGTGCCCATCTACCCCTACGGCCCCAACCGCTGGTACAAGCAGTCGAACCACGGCCTGTACGGCGGCGCCCGCATCCAATTCGGCAACAACGTGTCGGACAAGACGGAGCTCAAGACCCGCCGGCGGTGGCACCCCAACATCCAGCACAAGCGCCTCTACTCCAAGGCGCTGAACCGCTTCGTGCGCGTGCGCCTGTCCACCCGCGTCTTGCGCACCATCGACAAGGTCGGCGGCATCGACGAGTACCTGCTGGGCGAGAAGACGGCCCGTATCCGCGACTTGGGCATGGGCGGCTGGCTACTCAGATGGCGCCTTTTCCAGACGGACCACGTTAAGAGGCGCTTTGCTAAGCAGCGCGCTGAGCTGGGCCTGCCTGCTACTACGCTGGCTGAGGAGCTTATGGGCATGCGCGGGCAGATGGTCACGGAACAGCAGCTTGCGCAGGAGATTGCAAGTTACGACCAGCAGCTGGACAAGGAAGATGCTGTTGCGGTGAGCGAGGATGAGGCAGAGGCCATTGTTACGGGGGCTGAGGTGCAGGAATTGGAGAAGGCGAAGGACACTGCATAAATTTTTTCTGGCAGTGACTGAGAAGGCAGAATATATTCTGTTCAAAAGGCGCAAAGACTGTTCATTCGAGGATCATGTAAATCACGGTTGTATTCTAGACCATGGGACCGGGAAGACAACGAAGACATATCATTATCAAGCCCAGCGGCCGCATGACTGATATGTCGGTCGACCTTCTGGATAACTTAACGAAGGACGGACAAAGGCGTGTAGCATCTGACATCAACATGCGACTTGGTTGGATCGTGGAAACAATGAAGCTGGAAGATGCTAGCACAAGCCGAGCAATCTCGCAGCTCCCCCTTCGAGGACCGGCATAAAGCCAGAGCAACAACGGGGAAGAAATGGTAGAAGGTATGTAGGCAAGTTATGGTTTTTCAGACCCTCAGCGGGAAATTCCCTCGGGGAAACTGAGATGGAATATAACGCCCTCGAACGCCGCACCGTCTGAGCTCACCCGAAGGGATCTCGTCGAGCGACAGCGCCGATGTTTCTCTGGAACCTGTCGACTGCTCAGAAGAACGCATCCCCGGGGGGGATGGAGTGCGCTCCCAAGCATTGCCAGTCGAACTGTCGCAGCACTCGACCGTCACGCACCGAAGCGCGGATAGGAGTCCTGGACACAGGTCCGTGGTTTGGTGAAGAAGAAAAGAAGAGAGCGTGCGGCGCAAGATGACTTTTTATTGCGCCTTCTGCCGCGCGCGCTAGGCCGTTTGGGGGTTGGCGGTGAGGCGCGGCTGAGCGCTTTGGCCTTCCACTCCTGCTGCTAGACTTTACGACAGCGCGCGTCCGCTCCTGCTATCGACAACCATCCCCGCGCTTTGTTTTTTTTTACTGTCAACTTCACGACTGCGGGCGCCCGCTCTTAACATCATCAACGACAGTTCTTGACAGCTCTTGCTCCCGCGCCTGATTTCTCCACACCACCAACTTCCGATTCACGACTGCGCGCGCGCGTGCCTGCTGCTGCCATCGAGACCTCGGCCTGCGACCTGCGAACCGCCACCCGTGCGACCCGTACCGACGACGCGCAATTTGGCCTCTTAACTTTCGAGCCATTTGCACTTCTCAAGCAAATCCCAAAGAATCGACTCGCCCTCTGCAAGACATTCACCTAGCTGCGAACCACCCGCTCGCCCTTCAAAATGGACGCCATCTCAATCGAAGAGGCGAACAAAATCCGGGTTGCCATGGGCATGAAACCCCTCCCGGTGCCCGGCGCAGACAACACCAGCGGACCCGTCTTCAAGGAGCCCAAGGCCGATGGCGACTCCGATGAAGAGCCCGCCAGCACGCTCGAGACACGGTCAGCGGCGGGCTTCGACAACTGGAAGAAGCTGCAGGAAGAGCAGGAGGCCAAGGTCAAGGCGCAGGCTCGGAAAGAGGCTATCAAGAAAGCTCGCGACCAAGCTCAGAGATTTGCTAAGCTCGAGGGCAAAGGTCTTGGTGATGCCGATGATGATGTAGATGCGAAGACCTGGCTGGCGGGGCAAAAGAAGCGCCAGAAGAAGATTGACAAGGCAAGGCGCATGGAGCAGGAACTCGCTGAGCGCGAAGCGGAGGCCCAGGCGCAGTATACGGCTGCGGACTTGGCTGGTGTCAAGGTCGCGCACGAGCTGGATCAAATTCAAGAGGGTGATGAGCACATCCTGACGTTGAAGGATACGGCAGTTGATGACGAGGAGGATGGCGACGAACTTGAGAACGTCAACCTCAGGGATGTTGAGCAGGCCAACGAACGGCTGGAATCCAAGAAAAGGAAGCGCGCCTATGACCCGAACGCAGATATTGGCGGGCAGTCGATTCTCGCGCAATACGACGAGGAAATTGATGGCAAGAAGAGAAAGGTCTTCACTCTCGACGGCCAAGGACGTACTAAAGAGGAAGCTGAGATGGCCGCGGCGGAGGGTTCTAGCGGAAGGACCGTCAAGATCAGTCTGGATATACTCAAGGACGACACACCTATCTCAGACTACATCGATCCCTCGCAAATCAAGATTAAAAAGCCGAAGAAGAGTAAGAAGAAGGAAAAGAGAAAGAAGGCAGTTGATGAAGATGACGCTTTCCCCATGCCAAATGCCACGGAAACTCCAGCCGCACAGGAAAACGGGGACATGGACGTGGACCAGGCTGTAGCGAAACCTGCGCCTAAAAAGCAAAACTTCGACAACATCATCGATGACGAGGACCTACAGGCGCAGCTCGCAATGCAGCGGAGAGCAGCCTTGAAGAAGAGGAAGAAGGTCCGTCCGGAGGACCTGGCCCGGCAGTTGCGCGAAGAAGAATCCGCAACTCCCGGCGTCGTCGAGAGCACCGAAGCACCTGACGAAGAGCCTGGCCTCGTCATCGACGAGACTACCGAATTCGTCGCCAACCTTCAAGGACCCGCGGAGCGTCCCGAGCGGCAGCGCAGGAAATCGTCGCAGCCACGCCAAGCCTCGGAAGCAGCGGATGCGCCCAACCCCATGGACGCGGAAGGCGATATTGACATGGACCAGTCGTACGCGGCCGTCGAGGAGGAAGAGGAGCGCAGAGCGCGCGAAGAGCGCGAGGGTCGCAGCGTCTCCGGCGCGCCGGCCGACATCACAGCCACGGGACTCGACGAGGAAGAGACGGTAGACCGGGGCCTGGGGGCGACGCTGGCACTGCTCAAGCAGCGGGGGCAGATCCGCGACGCGAACGGCGGGGACCTCAACGCCAAGTTCATCGAACAGCAACGCTTCCTGGCAGAGAAGCACCGGCTGGAAACAGACGCCGAGGTGCGCGCCAAGATGCAGCGCGAGCGCGACCGGCGCAGCGGCCGCCTCGAGCACATGTCTGCGCGCGAGCGCGAGGCCATGGCGCAGAAGAGCAACCAGGACCGCGACCGGCTCGAGTCGCGCAAGATGGCGGACATTTTCAACAAGGAGTACAAGCCGAACGTGGACCTGAAGTACGTGGACGAGTTTGGCCGCGCGATGAACCAGAAGGAGGCGTTTAAGCACCTGTCGCACCAGTTTCATGGCAAGGGGTCTGGCAAGCAGAAGACGGAGAAACGCCTTAAGAAGATTGAGGACGAGAAGAAACGTGAGGCTATGAGTAGCTTGGATAGTAGTCAGAGCTCGGGCATGAATAGCGCTATGGGCGCTACGGCGAGGAAGAATCGCCAGGCGGGCGTGCGGCTGCAGTAGGGTCGTGTGGTGGGGGGCTTGTAGGGCTGGGTGCTTGTTTTGGGGTTGGGTGCTGGTGGTGGTGCAGTACGTACTGTACGTAGATATATACCTACTACGCTGATGCTCTACTCTACTCTCCTCTGCCCTCTACACCGTGCAGAACGTCAACCCATCCATTCGTTTCTCTAGAATTCAGAATCCAGAAACCGACGCACGCAGGCCTACACCTACATCCCGTATCCTACATCCCACACGCCATCACTACCACCGCTATCGCTAGGAGGACGGCCCATCCATCCATCGTCAGCCTGTCTCCGTACTAGGGTTGGCGCTGGCTACCTAACTGCCTTGCAAGCGCTTCGCTGGGCCGTGTTTGCGCGCTGCGCGGGGGATGGACAATGGCGCGGCTGCGTGCATATGAGTGCTTGTACATACGTGCATGCGCGTGTGCGTGGGTGGTAGCAAACAAACGGACAAACAAACACAGACTACAGACAAACACGGAGCCCAAAATACCAGATACCAAATCCTGTTTTACGCACACACACACGCGCGCGCGCGCGCGCGCGCTACATACATACACGTACTACTGTGCTCGTTCTCGTCCTTGCGCGCTGCGTAGGTAGGTACGCGTCGTCTGGGTACTACGCAATACCTGGATACGTGGCCAGGCGCGCTGGCGGTAAGGTGCAGTGCTGCGGCGCGGTAAAGTGCTGTGTTGTTGTTGTTGCTGTCGCTGGCTTGGATCTGGATCGGCGAGGTTGTTATTGTTCTTTGTTCTGCTCTGGTCTGCTCTGGTCTAGTCTAGTCTTTCAGACGGAAATCCTGGGGAGCGGCTGGGTGCTGGCTTGCGGCTTGCGGCTGGTACTGGGACGGCTTCATGGAACTGGTGCTTTGACGGGGGCGTGGGGTGCAAGTGCAAGAGAGGGAGGTGTTTGTGTGGTTGCAGTTGGATGTTGACGGGCGTTAACGATAGCGTCGACGCTGATGTTGACACTGACGCTGCCGATTGCGCCTTTGTCGGTTCCGCCTAGGTGGTGGAGGGCGTGTCTGACGTGCCCAGTTAGTTAATCAGTCAGTCAGTCGGTCAGTCAGGAACCCGTCAGCCAGCGTCAGAAGAAGTCAGTCACTCACTCAGACAATGCATGGCCGCGCCCGGTGCGGCTGCTCGCGAAGCGGGTGGGTGCGTGCGTACATGCATACCTACATACATGCATACCCACACACATGCGCAGCAAGTCCTCCCCTCCCTCCTCCATGTCCGTATGTATCCACTTCCACTTCCGTGACTGACAGCAGGCGGCCGGCAGCTTGGACATGGGATGCGAGGAGTGAGATACCTACAAGGGGCAGGGTCTCTGTTCTTTGTCCTCAGCTGCTAGCCCATGCACCCATGCACCCATCCACTTGTCCACCACATACTTACATACTATACCATGTACATACATAGCGAATACCAACACAGCACGCGCGAACGCGAGACCAGAAACAAGGGCCAAGGACCCCGTCAGCAATAGCTAGCCAGCCAGCCAGCAAGCCACCCCGTTAGCGCTGCTGCTTCTTTGTCTGCGCGCTGCCGTCAGGGTCAGGCCATGCAGTGCGCGGAGGTGTTTCCGCTCGCGGGCGCGTGCGTGGGTGCGTTGGTGGGTGTCAGTGGGTGCGTTTTAGATCCTAGATCGTGCGTGCCTGTGTGTGTCTCGTAAGTCAACTGCCTGTAGGAGCACGAGAAGGAGGAAGAGAAAGAAAGAAAGAAAGAAAGAGAAAAGGAGAAAGATTGGGCTATGGGATCAGGAGTCAGAGGCCAGAGATTGAGATTAGAGATGCCGCATGCGGCGGTTAGCAGGAAACCTTACTCTTACTCCAACGCATACCGTACATAGTTACTTCCCTAGCGGCAACGCAAGCATTGGTGGGACGCGTGTGGCTGGCTGGCTGGGGAATAGCTATGTAGGTATGTAAGTAATTAGCTCTGGCCGTGGCACTTAAGCTCTTGCTCGTAAACCGGGCAAGCACCCTAACTACGTAGTAGGTAAGCATCTAGATAGGTACGGAGTAGGTCAAACAGCCAACCACACAAACAATCGGACACGGCAGCCAAAGCCAAAGCCAAAGCCAAGCTTTGCAGCCCAGCTCTTGCGTGATCGGGATCGCGGCACAGGACAGTACGCGCCGCGCGCCCGCCAGGGCCGCTCGCGAGACTCGAGTGCGGGCGTCGGTGCGGGGAAACGACGTGGACGATTCGTCGTCGTCGGTGTCCGCGTCGGCGCCGTCGTGGGGGGACGCGCGGCTGCTAGGTAGGTACCTTACCTAGCCTTAGCCTTAGCTATGTACCGAGGCGGCTTTTTTTGCGTGGGTGGTTGCTCCGCCACGGACGACGACGACGACGCTTGTTATTTCAATTTGGGTTTTGGTTTTTGCGAGGCTGCTGCTACAACTACTTTAGTACGGGGTGCTCATTTGCCGGGCCTTTTTTTTTGTCGTTTCTTCTTCTTGCTCGTTGTTCGCAGCCTCGCTGATCTTACGTACGGACCTCGGACGGACGTGGGCGGGTATCACGGATACTGCTTGTCTGTCTATATACAGGGCATCGGCCTTGTCTAGTCTAGGACTTGGATTCCTGCCTGCCTCTCTACTTACTTGGCTACCAAGCTCCTTACCTACCGGCCTACCTACCTACCCATCCATCCATCCATCCATCCATCCGGATCCGTCAAGGCGATGCGCACGCTGTCGAGATTCCATGCCCTGGCCGGCCTGGCCGTGTGCTGCATGCTCTACGTGGGCTGGATCGTGCCGTCGCTGCACGTGCGGACGCGCGTGGCCAAAGCCCTCGACGGCACGAAGCGGCGCGTCGTCGTGTTTGGCGACTCGTGGTCCGACACGGGCGAGTACCGGGTAGCGGTGCCAGCGACGGGGCGCGGCCAGCAGAACGCGAGCCGGCCGCTGTGGACCGAGGCGCTGTGCTCCGAGGTGAGTTCCATGCTCTAGGTAGAGTGGCCGGGAGAGAAGGCGCGCTGACGACATGGCTACGTGCTGCAGCTGGTATGCGACTACATCGACAACTTTGCGCGGTCGTCGCACGACGCGGTGCTGGACGTCGATGTCTTTGCGAATGCGACGGGGGCGGGGAGGCCCGACGATGGGCGCTTCGTGGCCGACTTGAAGGCGCAGGTGCAGCAGTGGCTGGCGTTTGAAAAGCAGAAGGCCGGCATGCCGGGCCGTGGCGGCGGTGCCTCTGGCGAACGCACCCTCTTCACCCTCTTCTTCGGCATCAACGACATGTGGGCGTACGCGGGTCTGGAGCAGATGACGGCGCGCGCGGCGGTGCGGGCCAGCATGGAGACGCTGGTTGCGCAGCTGGACGTGCTGGCCGAGAATACTTCCCCCATGAAGGTGGTGCTGGTCAAGGTGCCCGACATCACGTTTCTGCCCGGCTTCGACAGCAGTAGGTCGGACCAGCGCGCCTGCGTGTGGCTGGCAGAGGAGTGGAATGCTGCGCTGGTGCAGGCGGCGGCCGCGTGGAAGGGCGGCGCTGTGCACCTGCTCGAACTTGACGAGTGGCTGCTGGACCGCATCCGCGAGCAGCAGACGCACCAGCTGGGAATCACGGCTGAATCCGGCGTGTTTGCTCAGGTGCGCCAGCCGTGTGTCAACGCAAGCTCGCCCACCTGCAGCGACGAGCCAAGCCACCTCTTCTGGTATGTTGTCAACAACAAACGAAGTCAAATACTGACTGCACCAGGGACCCCATGCATCTTTCCGGCCGCGCTCATGCCTTGGTGGGCGCCGAAGCCGCGGCCCTCGTCGCCCGCAACGACACGCTCAACCACGCCGCATTCCTCGCCTGAAGACAATTCCCGCGTTTGTCTGCATTGTCTCAAAAGAGCTTTCTTTGTGCCCGCGTCCTTGCATGCGAGGAATGGGCCTGAAGGAATTTGGCCGTCGCGAACAGCCGTGAGCCCGCAACTGTCTAGGACACAAAGAAGCCCACTCCAGATGACGAGGCACAAAGCCCCAACCCGCGCCATGTCGCATGCCCTATCAACACGCCCGTCGCCCGTCTGTCGAGCCGAAAAACACCACCATGTCAGACCAGCAAAAGGGCGAGAGGAACCCCTCCCGCCGACCCTCCACCGCTGTCTCGACGCGCTCCCGACCTTCCCGTTCGTCGAAACACGATGACGCGCCGCCGACGCCAGAGTCTCCGCCTTTTCGTTTGACGCGGAAACGTGCCGCCTCGCTGGCGGATAAAGAGGCCGAGACGGCCGACGAGCGAGCTGAGGACGACGAGGCAGACGAAGACGCCGACATTGCCGCGCGCCATGGCACCCACTCTCGCATGAGTTCTGGCGGCTCAGGAGCTTCTGTCGGATCTGCTGCCAGTCACGTCTGCTTGTGCCAGCCCGACCCAAAAATACCGCGCCCGAGAAACGGTGAGTGCTTGCTCTCTCTCACAAACAAAAAAGCAAACTTTCTTTGGCGACGCGTCTTTATATGCCTGCTTGTCCGCTCAAGCCTCTCGATGACGCACGGCCCAACGTGATCTGGCGATAGCTTTGTCAATAGGCTCCTCATGGCTCAAAGAACTGACCCTTCCTTTGTAGCTTTCATACTATATCGCCAGCATCACCAGGCCGCGATCGTGGCCCAGCACCCTGGCTTGGCCAACCCTGAGATATCCAAGATCATCGGCGAGCAGTGGCGCGCCCAGTCGGATTCAGTCCGCAACGAGTGGAAGATACTCGCTGAAGAAGAAAAGCTGCGACATCAGCAGCAGTACCCGGAATACCGCTACCAGCCACGCCGCGGCGGCCGTAGAGGCAGCGTGTCCAACGCCAACGCCGCATCAGACAAACACCACTGCGCCAAGTGCGGTGGCCGATCCATCGCAACTCCCGCGACGACTTTCGTCTCTACCACCCCTTCATCGCCCGCCGTCAACACGCCCATGCTCCCTCCGCCTACCCCATCCTCAGCCCTTACACCCACGTCTCGCTATCTCCCACCCATGATGAACAACCTCGCCATCAACCCCGCCCAGGTGCGGCACAACCGGCAAAGCGTGCGGGCACCCAGCAGCCTCAGCGCGATCCACACAGTCCGCCACCGCGACGAGACAGACGACGACGTGCAGATGCTCACGCCGCTAAGCCCAGACGCCAAACGGCGGCGCTACAACCAGGCCGCGTACTCGCGGGGCGCGCCGCCGTCGCCGTACCCCTCGTCCTTCACAAACGCCGGCCCGCACGACGTCGTCGGCCGCCGGCACTCGCAGCCGCTGCTGCGCCCGGAGCTCCTACGCGGCCCGAGCCCGCGCCTTCCGCCCCATCATCCCCATGATAGCCTCACCCTGCCTCCGCTGCAGACCCCCGACTTGCACGCCCGCACCCTCGCCTACGCTAACCCTCATTCCCCAGCCAGCGGCGCCGTCCACCCGGGCCCGCACTCTGCGGGACTGCCGCCTTCAGCGTCGGCGTCGGCGTCGGCCTCGGCGTCTCGCTCCCTCGAGGCCATGGTCATGAGCATGCCGTTCTGGGGCAAGATCCGCGTGCTCGGGCGCATCGCGCCGCCGTACCGGGGCAATGCGAAGGCGGCAGCGACAACAGCAGCAGCAGCAGCAGCAGCAGCAGGGACAGCAGGCTCCGCGCCCAGCAGCGCGACACCCACGTTCACAGCCACGCCATCGTCGGCGTCGGCATCGCTGTCGCAGTCCACGGGCCTGCTGGCGCGCGGCGCGGTCGTGGCCGTCGAGGGCGACGACAAGGCCGCGGCGCGCCGCCTCGCCGCCTGGCTCGAGGAGAGCCTCAACCGCACCGGCGAGTACCGCGCGCGTGTTGCGGAGGCGCCGCGGGCCCCGCCGCCGGTGGGCGAGGGGCCGCCCGTGTCGTTGGGGGATTATATCGGCGTTATTGCCGAGTGGCATGCCAAGGCGGGGGAGATGGTCGAGTTTATTACGACGGGGGCGTTTGGTGGTGGTGGTGGTAAGACCGGTAACGGTAACGGTAACGGCAAAAACCGAAACAAGAGCGATGAGGATGGCGAGGGAGGAACAACAACAATGTCGCCAGACCAGCACCAACAAAAGGGAAAGCCGGACACGGCGCAAGAACAACAACCAACGCCAACACCCGTCCTCATCCTCCCAACCTACAACCTCGCTGCCGCCGACGCGTGGGCCTCGCGTGTCCCCATCGCGGACAACTACTCCCCCGCCGACCACTGGCAGTGGATCGCGACGCTGTGGCGGGGCATCGTGGGGCCGGACGTGGTCGTGTATGTGCGGGATATTGGCGGCTCCGGCTCTGGCGCTGCCTCCGCCGGTGGCAGCGCCGCAGGCAGTGCCGTAGGCGGAACTGGTGGTGCTGGGGATGAGGGTGCGGGTGGTGGGAAGGGCGTGGGAATGGGACTGGGGGGGATGGGACTGGGCGGCGTAGGAACGGGCCCTGGGCGCGCAGTCGAGGTCAGAGAGGATGGCGCGACTAAATGTCTGGTTGTGAAGAGGGGGGTTGGGCGGGAGGTCGAGGAGGCGGCGCTACGGCGGTTGGGGTTCGAGGTTGGTGAGTTGGTGAGGGGGGTTGGTGTTGGTGCTGGTTTGGGTGGCGGGAAGTAGGTGGGGGGTTGGGGGGAGGGGGTGTTTGAGTGGGTTTTTTTCTGGACGTTCGTTTTTGTTGTGTGGCTGAGTTGGTTGGTTGGTTGGTTAGTGGGCTGGGTGGGGGTTATATACGGATATGCTATTTACTTACTTAGGCTTGGGACGGTTTAGGTAGGGTAGGGTGGGTTTGGTTAAGTTCAGTTTAACCGAGATAGATATATGTATGCATGCATGTTTGCTTGCTTGCATGTGCGGTTTTAGCTTTGAGATGGTGGTGATGTGTGTGAGTGTTGTGTGTATGCAAGTATGTATAGTAGTGCTGATTAGGGCCGTGCGTATATAGGAACGCAGTCTACCGCGCCTTTCACGTCCACGCAGGCCGAGACGCTGCGGGTAGCGTATCCTAGTGGCGGGCGTGGGCTGGGGTGAGGGTCGCGCGAGGGGCGTGCTTTGTGTGCTGGGTGAAGAGGGGGACGAGGAGGGAGGGAGTGGTTTAACTAAATAGAGAGAGAAACGCTCAGCTAACCAGCCACGTATGTACAACACAGCCACACTCCCCTCCTATAGTTAAGTCAAAGGTAGCAGCTTATACCTACCTACCTATCTCATGCAACCACCGCAAGCATCACCGCGAGTATGTCCACGACTGAACGTCAGCCGAGCAAGCAAGTAATATGTATGTAGACGTCGTCGTCTGCAAATGCATTCATTCCCCTACCAACCCAACCATCCATCCATCTATACGCACAACAAACCCTATACGCTCAAAGCGTGCGAGCAAGCAAGCAAGCAACCAAACAAACCACCAAAACATACAAATCAAAACATACGAATCAAAACATCAATCCAAAACATCAAAACATCAAAACAAAAAGTCCAAAAAACAGAAACTCTTAAAATGCCAGTTTATATATCATCGTCATCGACCGCGTGTCCTCCCTCCCGTAAGCGTGGACCACAACCTGAGCCTGACTTCGCGTCCAGCTGAGCCGTGCCGTGCCCTCTACATTTTGTGGGAAGTGGGTATGTAGGTAGGGAGGCAGGCAGGCAGGTAGGTAGGTAGGTAGATAGCTTAAACCTCGGCCACGACTCCCTTCTCCTCTCATTGCGAGGCCGAGCCGAGGCGTGCGTATCGTACAGTACCGTACACGCCCCAACGACATCGGCTGCAGCCGCAAGAGTCGTAAGTAGTAGTAGAACGAGGCAGAACGAGGCAGGGCGGGTCAAGTGCGAGCAAGCAAGTAGACAAGCATGCATGCAAGGCACGCGCTACAGCAGGTCTGGACCGCGCTCTCTTTTCCACACACCGTCCTCTCCCATTTCCCCTTAACTCACCCACCCACCACCCAACCACCACAACATGCGCCCAAAAACGCTTTAAAAGCCCACAGCGAGCATAAGGCCGTAGCCAACCGTGATAATGACGACGAACCCCATGATCGACGCCGGGATACCGCGCGTGATAAAGTGCTTGACCTGCAGGTAGCGCTGTCCGGTCTGGGAGTCTTCCATCATGATCGCGGCTGCGCGGGTGTGTCAGTATGCAGGTCTACAACGAAGCGAAGGAAAAGCAGAGATGGAAAAGAGAAAAAGGGACCGAAAAAGAGAGATGAGAAGAGAGGAGGCGGATTAAAGGGGAACTTACTCATATTCGGGAACCCACTCGTCGGCAGCCCCATCGCCATCGAGCACATAAGCACGCTCCCCATAACCAGCAGATTGGGATGCGGCTCCGCCATGCCCTGACCGACCTGCTGCACAAGGGGCAGCACGATCAGCGCAGCAACGGTATGGCTGATGAAAGTCGCGACGACGAGAATCAGCGCCGCAAACACGACCAGCACACCATAGAGGCTCAGGTCCTCGACGCGCGCCGTGATGCCCTGCGCAATTGTCGCCAACAAGCCCGAGCTGTTCACCGCCTTGCCCAGCGCCAGCCCGCCCGCGGCCAGGATGATGATCGTCCAGAGGAAGTTGTTGAAGTCTTCTTTTGTCAGGATCCCCGTGCCGAAGAACAGCACGATCGGGATGATGGCGACGACGCCCATGTCCCCGAAGATTGGCTCGAGCTGGTGCGTCACGCACCAGAGCACGATGGTCAGGACCGTCGTCGCGCTGATGAACCACTGGATGCCCGTGAAGCGGTCCTTCATGGGCCGGATGGGCACGATGGTCGTGCCCTTGCCAGGCTGGAACGTCGCCAGCAGCAGCAGCCACGTCAGCAGGATGCTGATGATGCACACCGGCAGCGCGATGAAAAACCACACGCCCCATCCCGGCTGCGGCGCCATGTTCTGCAGCGCGATCAGGTTCTGCGGCGAGGCGATCGGCGACGCCGCACCGCCAATGTTTGACGACAGCGCGATGCCCAGCAGTAGCGCTTTACTCATGTTGGACTCCGAGGGCAGGTTGCGCAGGATCGGCTGGATGATTGAGAAGCAGAGGACTGGTGCTGCGACGTTGCTAATCCACATGCTGGCGAACATGGCGACGAACATGCTGGTGAGCAGGACGGTCCGCGGACGCGTGCCTGCCTTGCTGAGCACGAACGTTGCCATCATCTTGGCGATGTTATACTTGGACAGGGCTGCTGCGATAGTGAAGCCGCCTAGGAGAAGCATGATGACAGGGGACCACATTGCTGAGAACACATAGCTCGCTGCGGCTTTAGATTCCAGACGCTCGTGCGGCTTAGAATCAGAACGCACAACGCGGAGCGTAACCACCAGGAAGGGAACCAAAAGCGAAGTCACGAACAGAGGAATAGCCTGAAATCACAGTCAGCATTGAAGTGCGTCTTTCGAGGGATGTCCTTACCTCCGTAGCCCATAGCGCGCTCACAAAAATAACCATCGCAAGGCAATTCTGCTGCTCGGGTACATCCATAATCGGAACAAAGAGCATCACAACAAAGATGGCAAATATAGCAATCAATGTGTAGAATGTCCAGCTGAACAGCCACTTGGGGCAAGTGTACTTGCCAATGGGCGTCTCGATCTCCTTTGTCAGAGCTTCCGCCTCATCGCCCTGCAGTCGTGCTTTGTCTTTGTCGGGACCAAGCATAGTCTGCCGGATACCCAAGTTCGCAGCCTGGGACTTCCTCTCTATGCCGATCATTTCGCGCCAAACAGTGTTACGCTCCCAGACAACGTGCTCGCGCAGGTGCAAGCGGAGCTCCCGCTTAGCCATCGAAACGTCGCCATTGGTGCAGAGGGCGGCATAGGCTCTTTCTATCTTGGAAATGTTGTCGCTCAACTTGTCCATGGTAGGCTGCTTGAAAGGATAAGCCTTCTCAACATTTTGCTTGAGGTATGCGCTCTTAAGACTCCGGTCCAGGATCTTATCGTACTTCTTGAGTACTTTGCTGAAACCCGTCTTGTTGAGCTGGATAAAGGAGCGGAGCTCGCAGAGGCTGACATAGAGGCTAATCGTCCGTTGCTTGAGGCTGACGGCGGAGCCATACAACGCCGAGAACGACATGTCGTTGAAGTCGTCGTTTGCCTCGCTCCTGCGCCTCTTCGTGCTGCCTCGTGACGTCGCTCTCCCGTCGTCCGAACGGGAGCCCCTTCGTCCATCCCTGGATTTTCTTTGGCGGAGGGCGGAACTCTCGTCGGCATCGTCGTCACTGTCGCCGCCGCCGAGACCATCCTCCTCGGGGATAGCATTGCTGAAGTTGCTGGATCGCCTACGGCCCATAGAGAACCCCTTGAAAAGGCTCCCTGACCGCATTCTCTTCCTGTTCCCACCCCGCGAGCCAGGCGGGCCATTCTCCTGATCATCTTCCAAAGTGCCATCCTCCTCTTCAAACTGTTGCATGTCTCGGAGCAAGCCTTCCAGCTCCCCATACACCTCGACCTCCTTCTCCTCAAAAAACGAGACAATCTTCTCGAGATCCTTATCCAGCGCACTCTTGAAGATCTTGTCAGGGTCATCTATCGCGGCTCCGAGAAGGGGCGAGGACTCGGCATCTTGCGGGTCCGGGCCGGCCTTTTGGTAGAACTGCTTCTCTAGCTGGTAAATCCTGCACGACGACGTCAGCAAGCCAGGACTTCCACGAAAAGCAACGAGTCTCGCAGGGAACCAAAACGCACAGCTTTTTGAGATTGCTGTATGCAATGTAGTGGCTACTCCAATCTGGCACGGCATTGAACTGGATGCTGTGGGAGAACTTCATCTCTGCCTCGTCGAGCAGGCGCTCGAGCTTCTCGCGCCTCCTACCCTCCCTTTCTCTAGTATTTTCCGAGTCACGCTGTGGACGGACCTCCGGGGACTGTCCTGCTCTTCCAAGATCTTCGAGCTCAAAAGCCTCGGCGGGCGGTGGGAGAGAGAAACTGTGCGCGGCGGTGCCGTCCAGAGTCGCGGCTGTTGCGTCACCGGGGGAGTCGGGGGCTTTTGCAGGAAGGCGGGCCTAGGGCAAACAGAACGGCGGGTTCAGCGTGTCCAGGTCATGCGGGCGAGAGCAATGCGTGCAAAGATGCGGTGGTGCGATGGGGGAGGGCGCGGCGAGCTTTTCGGGAGGCGTCTCACGGCCGATGCTGGGCGAGCGTGCGTCAAGGCGGCCGGTTCATTGGGTGCCGAAACGGCTACGTAACCACGCCAAGCTGAGACCCGGCGCCCTGCTGCACCATGCCAACAGCACATATTGACGCGGCCGACGAGCTCGTGAGGCGGGGTGGCGGGCGTAGCGTGTCAAGTGCGTCGCGGTCTGACACTTCTTTTGTAGCGCCATGGCAGGTGGTCGTTGGACTCGACGTCACGGCTGTCCTGCATGTTCGCGGTCCTCTGAATCTATTTGTACCTATCGACATGGAATACTATCCTCCGGAGTGAGCATTCCACAACTTCTTCCCGGGCCGTCAACCGAGACCACGTTGTCAAACGGTTGGCTGTGAAACGCTGCTGCAGACAAGGGGTTCATGCAGTGCCAAGTTCCAGTATCACTTCACCATCTTGTAACATCAATGAGGGAGAGACCTTGCTTGACATCTATCTACTACCCTCAAACGGTCTTCCACCAACCCATCCAATCCCATTCGTCGTTATCAATCGGAAATCATCAGCCATGAGTATCCCTCCGTCTCAACAAGGAATCCGCCACCGCCAGCCTCGCGGTGGCCAGATAGGTACCAGAGAAAAGCCAACCAGCCCAGAATAATCCCGGCAAAAAGCAACAGGAACAGCAGCGTCGCAAAGCGCAAAAACCACCCCTATCCACCCGCATCAAACATACAGCAACAGCATCTTGCTCGCCATCACTACACTCTCTGGCTCATCACGTCGCGAGCGCCGAGGCGCAAGGGCGATGAGCAGGGAGGAGGAGGCTAGGGACGCTCGTTATCGGTCAGCAGCTGCCCCGACTCCGCAACCTTGCCTCCGGCCGCGAGCAAGCCCGCGGTCATCGGAAAGGAAGCAGCTCCGCTCCGCTACGCACCACAACCTGGGTCTTTCGATGCATCGCAGGCGGGCGAAACGCTAGGAGCGGGAGTCGCAAGGACCTCGTCGTCGTGAGGAGGAGGCCGAGCAGGCGAGTGAGCGACCATACCCAATTTGTCCGGCTCGTCACAGTTCGCTCGCGCCACCACGAAGCACGCTCATCTCGCGTCCGTCGTCAACCGCGCGCGCCTGCGGCCAAAGGGGCAAGCCAGCGCTAAGGCGGGAGACGCGGGGTTGGCGACGGAGGAGGTTCCGGCAGCGTGATGGGGGAACTGGAGAGGAGCGGGAGGGAGAGGGCGAAAGTACCGAGACCAACTGCTTTGCGCTGCACCACAAGCCTCTCGCAGTTGAGAGGGGGATGCAGGAAAGTGGATAAAAATCGACAACGCCGGATAGGAGCATGGCAAACACAACGCAAATGAAATAAACCAAGAAATTCATCAACATGAAAAGACCGAGGAAAGAGCAGGGGGAGACATGTGCAACGTGAAATGCGTATCCAAAGTATTAATTGAAGGGCGTGGATCAATGTCATCCCCGTCCTTTTTCAGTGCAAATATGGAGAAAACACTAGTTTCCAATGGCGAGATCCGAAGACCTACAGCCAGTGGTTCTCGCTCGCGCCGCGAAGGGGAGCGAAGAATAACCTCAGTGACCAAAGTACGTAACCTGAGCATTTACGTCTCTCGCAGTTCTGAGCGGGCGCACACATCCTCGGTAGACATCAGTCCGTCAACCGAAGCGAGGAAAGGTCTGTGAGGATTGGAGATTTAACTCCAGCACGCGCGCTTAGAAAAATGGATTGTAATTGCCTTTGCCGTCGCTGGACTTCTCGTCAGACGCGGGCGATGGCGTGGTAGCGCCAATCCGCCCGTGGCTGCTCGTCCGATGGTGATCCGGCCTGGACACTGCGATACCCACATTGTGCGAGTCCACCTCGCCCAGCTTTTCGCTGGAGCCAAGGGGGAACTCGTCAGAATTGTTGGCGGGCTCGTTGTGTTGGTTGTTGTGGCTGGGGAACGGACGCGGGACAATAGTGTACGGCGCACTCTTGTTCACATACTCGTACTGGGGAGGCGCCGGCATGTCCATTTGAGCATCAGGACGCGCGACAGGGGGAGGCACTGCGACGGGAATGTCGTGAGGGCGGAAGTGGTCGGTTTCGGGGTCAACGGCGTAAGACTGGCCGCCTTCGGCGCGTGTCTTGCCGTGGCCATTAAAGACAACAAGCATACGGGTGAAGGCGATGAGAAAGACGATAACCCAGAGCATGAGAACGCAGGTGCTGATGATGGCTTCAATTCGAATGCCCTCTTCGAGCTTGTTGACGAGCCTGGTAACCGTTCCAGTGATGGCGTCGGTCGTCTCACTGCTCGGATCGGCAAGGAAAGAGTCATCCTTGGTGCCGTTCGAGAGCGCGGCAGCAGCACCCAGAGAGAAAGTGTCGTTGTCCATAGTGGGGAAGTCGATATGCGCGTGGTCATGGACCCACGTAAGGCCCTTCTGAATGCCCTCGATCTTGAGCGTGATAAGGCAGTTCAGAACCTCGGTGATGGGCTCATACAGGATAGTGCCGCCAAAAGTAACATTGAGAGCGTTGCTCATCTCGTCAACAAACACGTTGAGCGTGTTGTTGAGCGCAGATGTGCTGGTGTTGACCCAACTGAAAATGTTGTCATTGAGCTCAGTGTTCATCTTGATGATGGCGGTGTTGGTCCCGTTGGCCCATGCCTCAGAGGCGTTGTTGAGCGCATAGACAACATCCTCGGCGAAATCGCCAACCTGTGCTGCCAGAGCTGGGACCTCCTTCTCAATTGTCTTGAGGAGGATATATTGGCAAAGGCAGGCCAGTAAGCCTGCCAGACCCAGCGCGAGTATAAGCAGTGCAGGCACAGTAGTACAGTACGCCACAACCCAGCGCACAGCGGTTTGCTTGCGTACTGAGCTGAAGCGGTTGGCGAGCCAGATACCGAACGTCGCCGAGTATGGCCTGGAAGCGATGTACACTACGTCCATGGGATCGTAGGACTTGGTGCTGACGAGCATGGCGCGCTGTTGCATTTTGCGCCACGCCCTAATCTCTCTCCAGGCCATCGGAACGCAGACAAGGATGGCTGCAACGACGAGCACTGCAATGAAGACCTTCTTGGCAATTTTCTCAGTCTCGACAAGACCATCGAAGAAATCGTTGATACCGTCGTCGTCCGAACAGAAGGACAAAGACTCCTTGGCAGGAACTGGGAAAGCCGAACGGTCAAACTTGTACGTGTTCGTGTGCTCGGAGATCAGATCCTTGACTTTCTCGAAGGGGAACCGCAGAGCAGTGTTCGTCAAGTTGTGAACCTCGGAGAAGGTGGGGATCGAGTTGTTAAGCTTTTCGAGGCCCTCGTCCCACCCGGAAGGAATTTGCAGGTTCTTGAGCTCGTCGATCTGCTTGGTCAGGTTGAGAGAATCCATGCCATCACCACCAAAGATCTGAGGGATGCTGTTGATGGCCTTGATCAGCTTGTTGACTTCGTCCTGGAAGCCGTCGGCTACGCTGGCAATGTCATCGCCAACAACGTCGAGGGTCTTGTTAAGGCCGTCCGAGATGTCCTCAACCGCGTTGAGAACAACGTGAAGGCTGCCACGGACAGCCATGGTGATGAGGCAGACGTAGGTGGAGGTCAAGAGGTTGATGTAGAAGACAACAATCTCTTCGACACCGGTGATGGTAAGATTGAGCATAGCCATCAGTCCATGGACAGCCTTCTCAATACCCGCAGCCGTAATTTCGTTGACGCCCTGCGACATGTAGTGAGGCATCGATGCCATGACACTGCCCGCGGTCTCGACACTCGTGCATGCCGAAAGAGCTTCGCGCCTGGCCGAATCGAGGTTGTCGTTAAGATCGCGAGTAGCAATGAGTACGCGTACGAGGATCAGAGCGAGGAGAATGGTCCAGCGGTTGATCCAAACCTGCGAGAGTCTAGCTCGAAGGCCGAGGTATGGTGTGAGGTATAGTGCTTGGTTCGTCATAGGTCGTGGTGCATCCTGTCCGGCATAGTAGTCTCGCATCTCATGGCCGCCAGCGGAGGAAGATGGAGGCATGTCCGGAAAGGTGGCGGGGTGGTTCACTGAGGAAGACATGTCGACAGTGGATGTGTTCGTATACGCTCGCCTGGAGTGTATGTATTAGAGAGAGTGGTGATATGCCAGCCAGCGGCAATATGCAGTCGTTCAGTCGTGAAGTGAATGTGGTCGTAAACTCGAAGAGAAGTCGAGTAACAGAAATGAAATGCAGGCAAGAAAACAAGGATGCCGTGCCAGGTGAAGCCCCGAGGTATTAGTCTAATTAGAGGACAATGGCAGCGACAAAGACGGCGGCCCTGGCACCTGACTGAAAAAAACACAAAGAAGACGTAGAGGAAGAGTGGAAGTGGGCGTGGAGACAATAAGAGTGAACAATGATTGAACAACGCACTGACATACCCGGGAGGCTGGCATGGCCTGTCGCGCGACCTTTGCGGCAGTGGCTTGCTGAGGCTTCTGAAACAAAAGGATCGGCCGAGCGGGGCGTTTCGAGGTGCATCCAGTCAACTGTGTCTCTATTCTTGGGGCTGGGAGGCTCTGTGGTAGCGCGGAGCGTGTAGGCGCCGCCCTTGGAGGCGGAAGAATCGCTCACAGCCAACCATTTCCTGGGAGGACGGCTGGTCTGGAGAAGACCTGGACAGTGCGCTGCGGCACGCTGGCAGCGCCACTGCACGATTCCTGAGATTCATTGGTGCATCTCAGGCTTGCGGCCTTGGGCGACGACAGCTGGACGACGGGCGCGCTGCAACGCTCAGTCAAGCGAGCTTGACGATGTCGCGGCGGCCTGCGCGTCCAGCCGTTGCCGCTGGGGGCTTGTCGGTCGCAAGGGAACACCTGCGAGGTGTTCGTCGTCGGGAAGTTTGACGGCGACGACCAGACGGGATTAATAAAGAGCGGTCCGCCGCCGTCTGAGTGCGTGGCTCAAGCGGTAAAAAACCCTGTTTTCCCCGACCGCCACGCCGCCTATAATAGAACATCGTCATCCATCTCGCTCATAGCTTTTCCATAGGTCTTCTTCGACCCAACCGCGGATAGGTACGTGTGAGCAGATGGCAGGCTACATTTCGCCATCGTGAGCAGCTCCAACCCCACAATCTTGGTGTTGAGAACGTGAAAATTCTACTTCCAAGCCTCGTCGCCGCGTGGCAGTCGCGACCGCGCCCGTGCGTGCAGTCTTTCCGTTTCGGCTCTGTCGGCACCGCTGCTTTGGTTGGCTCTCGTTGTTCCACCCGCGGAGGCGCTTGGCGCCCTCCGGCGCTTTCCCCGCCACTCGTTTTCCCGCTCCGACCCATTCGAAACCAGACGACATTCGAACCGCGGCGCCTACGAACTGCCTCTCGCCCATTCTCAAAATAACTGCAATATACGATTCCTTGGGGTTTCCCGCACGGAGCATGATTTCCACTCGGGCTCGTATCTTGGCCAATGTTGAGCTGACCCGGTCCACCTTCGATATTGATTGAACGAAAGTTGAAAGCCCACGGACTCTCTGCCGGCCATTGACCTTTCCGAAGCAGCAAAGTTGACGTGCTTGCCAGCCAGACGGTTTTTCGATCGCCGTCGGATCGGCACATGGGCTTGGATGTCACGGATGCCTCCTATACGGACGTCGCCTCATGGTTATTATCTTGCTCCTCATGACCCGCGAATTTATATCCATCTCCTGGCTTCTTTTATTCCATTTCCTCCCAATGTCTTGGACTCAATATCATAAACATTCGCGGGCAATATGCTCCAACTACACCATGCCCGTTCGCCCTCAAACTTACCCACTCACCACAGAAAGCATAGGCTACATGTTTTGGCGCATACACACTTATATTCTCTCTCAACTGTTATGTAATCGCACTTATAGTAGGAATTACGAGCATAGTCGCGATGATTCGCTGACCTTATATTCTTTGTTTGGCCCGCTGGTGTCGCGAGAGCATAGTGCCATGCCAAACACCCTTGTAAAACTCAGTCATCTTCTGCTATTGTTCGATTCTCGGCTTCCTTGAGATAAGCCCCTACGAACATAAAAGAGACTCTTACAATGTCAAACACTGATTATGCCCTTAATTCTACCTCTGACACTGGTCAAGACCCGTCGATATGTGTCTTGCGGCTTCTAGTCCCTTGGGTTTGTTAACACGACTTGACAAAATAATTTGGTTTGTTCGGTCATTAAATGAGACAGGTTTACTGCTCTTTAAAGTAACAGACGGTTGCGTTGGTGACGTTTCTTTGGTGTTGTCAAGAAGTGTTAGACGTTGTGGTAGATTCCCAGATGTGTCAAACATTTCGTCTTAAAGCAACAACAGGTGCTAAATTCGCTGATGATCAGCGAAATGCCTTCTACAATGTCAATGATGAGCATCATCATTCACCTTTTCGTCCGGTGCAATGTTGTTCCGGTCACCGAATCGGGTAATGCTGCTCCATGGTCGACGCCCACACTTGGGCCGACAACCCTCATCTTCTTCTCTCCACGCATGTTCTATGAGCCTTTGTAGAAGCTAAGAATCATGGAACTATGAGCAGCTTTCTCGTACCTATCGCCTTTTGTCACAGCTTTTTGTCCTTTATACTGTCAGCGCACTACCTATCCGGTTGACAGGACACTCTTGGACAGCCTCGCTCTCCGTCGCTCTCCTAAACTCCGGCCGCTCAGCAAAAACTCTTTCGTCTATCGCAACGTTTGTTCTTCTTGGTTTTACCTCAATTCACAGCTCGCTACACCGCTTCTAGGATCGCACCGCCTTTTCACGCAACATCCGCTCCGTCTTCGGCCCAGACCAACACGAAGTAACGCACACCAGTAGGCAGTAGTACTTTCATAACACCGGTTTCGTCCAAGCCCACCTAGTCGCGAACCAAACTCACATTACCGCGTCATTAGCGCTTTGAATCAGCTCTTCGGCTTGACCGGCCCATCAAACAACCTAGGTACTGCATTTCAATATGTCCTCCCATGCTTCTACTTCTTCGACCGTCATGGCTCCGCATTATCCGGTAGGTCTTCTTGATATTAATAGCGGAAATGACAAGTCTGGCACGTTGAAAGATCACGCCGGGCTCGCTCCTCTCGTTGGTTGTCGAGCGCGTGACTGGGACATATCAGCCCGTCACCGCCAGACAACTTCTAGTCGGTGTGCTATGCCGCAGTCGGCGCTAGCCCGACACCAGCACCCGGGACAAACGCGGATGCCATTGTTGACGGTTAAGAAGGACGCTTATACCTCTTGATGCACCTCACCGTTCCTCGTTACAATGTCTTTGAACAGGCAGCTAACTTCCGCTATACATTCTAGGTACAATAGGACCCAACAATAGCATAGTTTGGACGCGTGCCCTCGTGCCATAAGGTCTTTTCTCCAACACTACTTGTTGCTACCGGTTCCTCCGATCAACAAACAATCATTCATAACCGTTGGCACGTCAACAACAAGTATCCTCCAAGCTAAACCTCACAATCAGCCCTTGCTTGCCGCTTCTACTTCAAGCAATACCTCTTCTGACCCTAGCACGGCTCGTAGCCCGTTACTACTTCATGTCGCACACTAACTCCAAGACGTGGATCGCTCCGGGCGTCCGCGAGACGGAAGCTTACCAAGTCACGATAAACTCCGTCAAGCGCCACTTCCCCAAGTCGGCAGTAGCCCACTGGAACGTGAGCACGTGGATCACTCACAAGGTCGCGATGGCAGACGCCAAGCTGCGAGTCGGACAGCGGCGTCTAGCAGCGAAGGAGGCGGAGGCAGGGCTGGCAATGGAGCCCGGGTACCCTACCCTTCACAAGGCCATGGATGACAAGGAGTTGTCGGCGGGACAGACTGCCGTCCTCTGCATGCACAGCATATGGTGCAACAAGAATTTCGACGCGCAGTGGCGGATCATCGCACCGTGGCCGGGCATGGCAGAGTTGAAATGGGAGGGTGACGACCGCGCGCGCACAAAGGTCGGCCGCTTCCTGCCGCTGCCGCGCGAGCCGTCGCCTGACAACCTACCCTGGAACCAGCGCATGCGGCTGCGCCAGAGCATGTGGGATGAGAACTGGAAGATCCCGACTGAGGAAGATGTGCTGTACCCTATGTGGCAGCTGAGCGAGGAGACGGAGCTCGACAAGCACTACCTGGTCAACCAGGACCTGCTGGACGCGCTTGACCCGGACAAGATCATTTGATGTGGCGCGTTTGGGGTGGGCTTGAGTGGCACGTCTGCCTTCAGCTGCTGGGCATCGCCGGCTTCACTGCTTGCTTGTGCTAAGCACACGCCAGTCGAACTGCGGACGACCTTGCCTCCTACACGCCAGTTCCGGAAGTGTGCCCACCGCATTATTCCACCACTTACTACTTCTGCGCTCGAGCCACCATCAGCAAACATTCACCCGTCATCCCCTTCTCATCTTCCATCTCTTTTTCCTTTTTTCCTCACTTTTCCACCACTTTTCCGTCACCATCCTCGCTTTACGATTCAAGATGCAGCCACAGAACACCAACAACTGATTTGCACTTCTTCCAGGAGGAGCATTTGCGCTCCACGACCCTTACCACGGATCACAATGACGACGAAGACGATGACCAGACTGACAAACACATCGGCCCACCGGCCCAGGAACCTGACCAAGCAGCATCAGCATCAGCATAGCGGCGCGCCTAGACGGCGACATGAACACGGACATTACGCGGGAAGTTTGACATTGACCAGGAGCCAGCATTGCAAGCATACATAGTACGCAGTTCTGAGAATTGCATTTCTGCGGGACGGGCATTTTCATTACATTTTCCTTCTTTGGTCTGCACGGTGGTGGTTTGATTTGCTTATGTTTTGGGTGCTGGTGGTGCAGGCTCTTTCTCTCTCTTTCTCTGCGCTAGAGAACGTCTCTGATGGGTGGGTGCTGCCGGGCTGCGTGCTCGGCTTTTTTCTTGTTTATCCTTCTCCTTTGTCCTGCTTGTGGTCGGAGTTCCAGAAACAAACCTCTTTGATCGAGGAGCTTCCGTGATGTGCGATGCGCATCATGGGGTTTCCTTCTTTTTTCCCATTTCATGGGTATCTTTGACAAGATACTTGACAAGATACTTGACGGGATTTCTCATTCATTTATGATTTGATTCGATGGGGCTGACATTTGGCGCCTGGTTCGATCCGGTGTGTATGACGCGGCGGAGCGGAAAACCGAAATTGAATTGACTTGCATATTTACATGAGTGGCATTGCCTGACTTGTGAGGAGTGGTTTGAGAGGATTTATTTGCTAGTAGACAGCAAACCTCGCCATGTCTCCCGCTTGAAAGCCTCAAAAGAACAAGCAGAAAACGTGTGCTCAGGCGACATGGCTAGGCACTAGGTCTTTAATTGTCGCAAATGTTTCCGCCCAAGGCACTCGCATTGCCTTCAAATAACTCTATCTAGCCATGCTATCTGCGTAGCAGCATTGTCGGTGGTGGCTGTCAGTGTTGCACCCCAACGGCGCCTACCCTATTTGGCTGTCCTTTTTACCAAATTCGACAGCCAAATTAGGCAATATCGGCGCCTGCCGTGGGCGGGCGTCGATCTGGCCAAAATGGCCGCCAATTTGGTGTTGATGTTGCAAATACATGAGGCATCACGCCACCCACTGACTCGACCCCTGAACGACCCCTGTTCAACACCAAATCAGCTATCATCACCGAGCCGCATCTGCAGCAGCGCCTGCAGTAGCAGCAGTCCCTCCTGCGTCGGTATGGAGGCCCGCTGGTTATATAATATACTATGCCTGGTAGTGCTTCGCAAAAGCAAAAGTCTGAACACGCGTTGATGTATTGTAGAGGCCTGTTTTTCGCCCATAAAACGGGCTTGAGAATGCAGCAGCAGGTCAGTGAGCTTCAACGCTTTCTCCATTTTACCAAGCACGGTTTACAACATGTCTTCTTTGTCCTCCGCCGCTCCCGCGCGCCCTGCTGAGCACTCTGCTACACCCGGCCCTGCTGCTGGTGTTGAGAACCGCCCTGCTAACACCACTGCTACGCTCCTACCGCGTCCCTACGTCCCAGAGCGGGTTACTGAGCCCTTTACCTCCGCTGCGCGCGAGTCCTTCAGCGCCATGATCGAAGCTACTGGGGATAATACAAGGCACATTAGTGCTCTGCAGTACTACGAGCTTCGACAGTGGCTCACTGGCAGGCCTACGAGAACTAACGTCGATCGCCGTGCCCGCCGTCATGCCAAGGATAACTACACCTTCTATGAGGGAGAAGGTGGCAAAGAAGGCCTGTATAAGAAGGCCGGTGAGGGGTATGAGGAGAGAAAGGTATTGCGTAAGAGCGAGGTTTTTGATGCTATTCAGGACGCACACCTAGATACTGGCCATACTGGTATGTATATTACTATATATAAAGACGTCTTTTTACTAGTAAAACCGCCTACTAATATACACTACTGTATAGCTATCGAATCAACATATAAGCATGTTGTTTCCCAGCACTACGGTGTTACCCGTAACGATGTTGCGTTCCTCCTACCCCTATGCCAAGTGTGTATTCGCACGAGGAACCACCCTACTGCTCCAGCGCGGATAACGCCGATCCTCTCTAAGGAGATATTTGAACGCCTACAAGTAGATCTCGTTGACTACTCCAATCACCCTGACCCGGTAACAGGGGATAAATACGTACTACACATACGCGATCACTACTCCAAGTTCTCCCAGCTAGTCCCTCTACAGAACAAAACCGCACGAGCAGTTGCCTCAGGGATACTACGCTGGATACAGGCATTCGGCGCTCCGAAGATGCTTCACTGTGATAACGGCACTGAATTCAAGGGCGCTGTACGTGTTCTCATGGAGGACTATCGTATAAAGATCACTCTTGGCGCTCCTTATCACCCAGAGAGCCAGGGTGGTGTTGAGAGAGGCAATAGGGATATTAAAACGAAGCTTGCGAAGGCCTGTACTGCGTGGGGCCACCCTGGCTTCGCTCATGCCTGTGTGGACGTTACTCTGCAGTCGAATGCTACACCACGGCGGAACATTGGGATGTCTGCTCACAAAGTCCTCTTCGGCCGTAACATAAGGATTGGGCGCGTACGAAGGCCCCTACACGAGAGGGCCGAATCGCCAGTGATAGTTGAGGACAACATTACGGAGAGCTCCGGTGATGACAGTACTACAGCGGACATGGAGGTGGAGGACTCAGATGACGCTGATACTGCGGAGCACGAGCGGGGGAGGACTCGCGGGCGAGCGAACGAGGCGGGCGACGGTTCGCAAACGAGCGCTGGCCCGCGTGCGAACGAGCGAGCGAACGAGCAACCAGCAGAGCGCGCTGCGGGAGCTGCGGAGGTTGTAGCAGGTCCGATAGGAGACCCGTCGGGTACCCGCAGTTCCAATTTATCGCCAAGACCCAGCCAAATATCGCCCTCCGAAGAAGACCCGTACCACTCTTCATCTTCGTCGGACCTGCCGCTACCTTCGACGCTTATGCGGCCTCGCGTACGAACTACTACTGTCGAAACGATCGATCTAACGCACGATACCCCGCCGCGGGCCGCTCCGCGTGTCTCACAACAGCCTCCTCCGCAGTCCCCACTGCCTCCGCGTCCCTCACAGAGTCCTTATACTTCACTGATTCGGTGGCCGCTGCCGCTTACGCCCCGCGCTGCTCGTATCTCTCCTCCATCAGCAGAACAGGAGCTACTGCGACGTCCTGATGCTCCAGAGTCGGTTCGAAGAGGCATGGAGCGCCTCGCCTGGGCGCAGAGAGAGGCGTTTGCTGCTAAGCAGATAAAGGAGGAGCGACTACAGGAGACTGCAGAGCGCGCTCTACAGTTGCAAGCGGAGCAGGCGGAGAAGGCGGAGCAGGCGCTACAGGCGCTGCGGGCACTACAAGCAGAGCGAGCAGAGCGGGTTGAACGTGCGGAGCAACCCCCTGAGCAGCACCCCGCGGAGCATCCTCCGCACGCTGAACACGCGGCCAGTGAGCCTCCGCTCGCTCAACACGCGGCTAGTAAGCAACCCGCGCCTACTGATAGAGGGTGGGACCGCTCCGCAACTGACGCAACAGTCCGCCGACTTGGTGATAATGAGCGCCAGAGGATGGTAAAGCAATCAAACACCTCACAGGCCATGCCACCGTTCACTATTGGCAGTGTTGTAGGCGCGAAGGTGCCTGAAGCGGACCAGCGGGGTGCTCCGCAGATGTTAATCGGTGTTATCCATGAGGTAATTGGCCAGATGTATTCTGTAAGAACACCCTTCGGTGTTCTTAATCGACCTTTCCCTCCGCACAAGCTGGCCCTGCTACAACCCGCCCAGCGCCCTGATCATCTTGATACCCCTGAGGCGAATCAGCGCATCTCAGTACGCCAAGCAACACAGCAAAATGGCCTCTCTCTTGGCATGATTGCCCCCAGTTGCCAGTGTACGCGAGGGTGTAATAATAACAGGTGTGTTTGCCGAAAGGAGGGTCGAGAATGTGGTATCAGGTGCCATGGAGGGAGCCAGTGCTCGAACCCACCGCAGCAGGGTGAGTCCTCTATAGGAGCAGCGGGTGAAGCAGCGGGTAGAGCAGTACGCGGAGTAGCACGCGGAGGACGTAGTGGGCGTAGCGGACGTAGCGGGCGTGGCGGGCGTGGCGGGCGTGGCGGGCGTAGCGGGCGTGGAGGAGGGTCCTCTACAGTAGCAGAGGCACCTGCTACTGCAGAGGCACCTACTACTGCAGAGGCACCTGCTACTGTAGAGGGACGCGGAGGACGCCGAGGACGCGGTGGGCGCGTAAGACGAGGCAGTGGGGTGGCCCGGGACGGTGGCACAACGCGTTCGGGGCGGGTGAGCAGGCCAACAGCGCACGCGCGCGGGGACGATTGAGGGGTTTTTAGCACTTTTTTTTTGCGGAGTTGTAGATGGTTCGTGATATTTAGTAGTCTTCTTTTTCTCCAATATTCTCCGAGTTTTTTGGTGTGAAATAGCGGAGAACAGCGGAGAACGAAGAACTGTAGCTGACTCGCAGACCAGCACGGGTGATTCGGTTAAATGTACGAAAATTGATACGATCTACAACATCAACACCAAATTGGCGGCCATTTTGGCCAGATCGACGCCCGCCCACGGCAGGCGCCGATATTGCCTAATTTGGCTGTCGAATTTGGTAAAAAGGACAGCCAAATAGGGTGGGCGCCGTTGGGGTGCAACATCAGGCACACTTCACTTTGAACTTTTAAAGTCCGTAGTAAAAAATTAGTATATAAGGGCGGGAGGCTATTCAATCTGCAGTGCACCGTTGAGAGTATATCCCCCCGTTCTTACTGGTTTACTGGTTTACTGGTCTACTGGTTTGAGCCGAAGGGGTGACGCACCCCGTGAGCGTGTTACACCTGAACCGTTGCCTACTCTTCGTTTTGCAAGTTCGATTCCCGGTTCGGTCAGTTCTTTTTTATTTACTTTTATTTACGTTCCACGTCGTAACCTGCTTGTCATGCCTCAGATCGTTACGACCAAGACCCGCTAATCCTAGATTCAACACTGTTCCTCCACAAAGCCACCTCACTGGCACCCCGCCGGCTCAAGAGCTAAGCTCTCACCCCATCCACCCATGGACTTCACGACCACAGCCTATGATCCTAGGCGTCTAAAAACCCACGCCTCAGCAGTCCACGATGTGACTTATCGAAACCACATAATGGAGACTTGTCTCCTCTCACCGGCACAACGCAATCGCATTTTGTGACCTGGGGTACGCGTTTATGACATGCGCATGCGAATAAGCTGTGGGGTGTATACACAAGCTTGGAGGATTGTTGAAAGGCGAGTTAGTGGAGGGAGGCAGTGGCACGCTGAGGTAAAGCGGGAATCCAGGTGCTTGTGCGGGCGACGGCAGTGTCCTGATGGGTTGGTTAGGAGTCGCTGTTGCGTGTACTGTGCGGTGGAAAGTCCGGTAGGTGATAGAATGGATGATTTGGTTGATGCTGTAGCAATACCCAGTGAGCATGAACTTGAAGTTTTCAACAAAGCACATCACAAACAGCGCACGAAACAAGCGGAAAGCAGTAAGCTTTTTTAACACGCAGTCCGCAGCGCACAAAGTCAGGCCTACCTAGGTAAGCAAACCACTACGTCACAGACACACCCCCGTAGCACATTTACCTCCGCATCCAGTCCCTTAACACGCCCTCCCGCCGCCCTACCTTCCAACCAAGGCACCCTGATCTAGTGGTTCCCACAGCGCATCGCAGTCTCAAGTGAGCGTTCGAATCCCGGCTTCGTGGCGTCGTAAGGTATTCGGTGTTCCGTTCTCAACGCTGCGTCGCTAGGGCTTGGGGGTCTTGATTTTTTGCTCGGGCTTGGGGTGGTTGTTGATAGTGTTTTTTTGCTTGGCTTTGGTTTGGGGTCTTCTTGCTCCCTCCCTCCCCGGAGTCGGCTACTAGCCAGTCATCTATTACTACCATGTCAGTGAGCCTTGCCCCTCCGGATTAGAGATCCAGATGTTCTCGCCCGGCTCAAACCAATGTTTTTGCTGAGTTAGGATACCATATACAACGCAGCACAGCCACGTACTTATTACCTCTGCTCTCGAACAACGTCGTGAAGGTACGCCCAGTAGACCACGCAAAAGAAACCAAGAATTCATCACTGCTTCACTTGACACCATGACCAGGCTCCCCGCATGCACTTGTAACGTCGTAAAGTCCGCTTCGGTGCTATCGACGCGGTGGCTTTTCCTACAGTTTCTGTGTGCGGTATCAGCGAACGGCATCAGTAAGCGGCATCAGTGAGCAGTATCAGTGGCCGGTATCAGTGAGCGGTTGTTTGGGCCAGGGACAAGGAGTACGGGACACGAAGACGTTGTATGCCGGAGCTGGACAGTGTCATAGTTGCAGTGTTCACTGTGAGCATAAAGGCAGTCAATGCGGCGCCGAGCCGTGACAATGGCTCTCCAACTGCCATAGCTCCGCTTGCTCACATGAAGCAGTCGGGATTGAAGAAATATATGAAGGGGTTCCAAGCATACCATTGGCACGGCAAGCTGGATCATCCTTCAGAAGGTTGACGATTCAACAACTGGTAAGTTAGTAGCCACCTGAGCGTGAATGAGATACCCCTCTCGTATACCAATTGCGGCGGTGTACTGTCCGCGCTGCTGTCTGCAGACTTTCAGCTATAGCCAAAGGCGAGTGGGGGTGTGGGGTATTAGGGCTTACGCCCTATTTCCAAAATCGGCTGCCAACGTACAATCTCAACATAGGTAAGATGCGTCTTCACTCTTCAGGGCAGCATGATTCCCAAATTTCGCAAAACCTACCTTTTTACTTCATCCTCCCCATTTTTAGCTGCCTCTAGGTGGATATACCTATGACGCGCTAACAGTCGAACGTGAAATTACAGTATACCATCATCATCAATAATCACGCAGAAAGCGCAAGAGTGGAGAACAGACAGACATGAACTAACAAGATACATTTTCCGGTGGCCTCTCTTGCTTCGGATGCTAAGTTATCGGGGACCTAAAAACATATATATATATGTACACACAAAGCACGTCGTTCTAAACAAACCCAGAAACACAAATCATCTCTACCCTTCCACACCGCTTACAAAAACAAACCTCCATCAAAGTAAATGGAAATGCCATATATAACTAGCTACCAAGTGGATGCTAACTATACTAGATGCTCGCTAGTACCAAGTTCTTCACCATCACGCTCTTCCTCGCAGCAAGCCTCCCAGCAGGCATCCTCGCAGATAGCATAACATGCGAAACAACTTCAGGCAGCCCCGACACTGGCTCCGTCACGAACGTCATCAACGAGCTCCACGGGCTCGGGAATAGACTTTGCAGTAACGGCAATCAGCTAGGTAGCAAGTGCGACACGTTGGTCAGCCACAATGAAGCCGCTATCGCGATCTGTGGCGGCCCGGCTTTACAGGCTGTCTACTGTCCTGATGTCGCTTCTATGGCCAATGCAATCCAGCAGAAATGTTTGTCGAGCGATGGCAGGGCTGGCGGCAAGTTTCTTCATGAAAAGGGTTACACTGTTGAAGTCATCCATTCATAGGGGGGTTTGGTCCGGAAGAACAACCACCTGGAGGACTGTGCAGTACGCATATATCTAACTCTCAATTCTCATCCGTTCAGATACTCAAGCCAGACAGAGCGCAGTGAAGAAGACTGAGAAACCATCACGAGCACAACAAGTAGTAGTAGCATTAGACCAACCACTCAACCACCAAACTACCACCACGTCAAACCACCTCATCCAACGACCACACCATTCCCACCATTCCCACCATTCTCACCGACCCAAAATGGCATTACACCCGGTGCCGTGCGGGGACCAAAATAAATAACAACAACTCTAAAATAGCTACCAGCTACTAGCCAGCTAGGACCCGGTCGTTTCCACATGCCTAGACTCTAATATCTATTACAGTTGATGATGATTACCCTTAACACCTCCTGTTCGCCTCCATCTCCGGCCTCGGATGATAGGCTGCACCTACTCCCGTAGCTGGGTTTAGTTTGGTTTGTATGTCTGTGAGGTAAGCGGTTGCTACTGTTTGTGTTCTGCGGTTGAGATGTGCGCGGCAGCACCCCCATCATGATGGGAACTTATTGGGTGCAATTTCCAGGTTGCCAAAACTTGTATCTACCTACAACAGAGCTGCAGGCTGTCATGGAAAGAGGAGGACAGTAGCTACGAGACGAGCAGGGAAGTGTTTATACGCAACCCCGCCCACCCAGCAACCAGCGCACCGACGAAACTCCACGAGGCAAGGGATGTTGTTCTCGGAGACCTGCATGCATGCCTGTAGGACCTATCTATGCAGTGTACGACACAGCGAAACGGACGGCTCTGATTTGCCGCCAGAGTCCAGACAGCAGAGGACAAGCAAGTTGACAATACTCCTAGGTCGTCTCCGCAGATGCCTCTGAACTCGCTCACTCATTCACACTCAGTCGGCCACCATAACAGCCTCGAGCTAGAGCGCAGAGACGACGGCATCAACCACAAGACAACAGCCACACACCAGGCTTACACGCACCCAAACCCCAAACCCAAGAACCCACAAAAAACCACAACCAAAGCAAAAATCTCATCTCATCACATTACCTACGCACGCCCCCCACGCCCTCAAACCGCACAAAAACAACCAACAACCCCCCCCCTCCAACTCCTCCCCTCAATATAAAAAACGCCACCACCAACCTCCCCCCTCCAACCCCACCCCTACACACTAATGGATATCGTCCCTCGCCAGCCTCCTAATCGCCCTGGCAACCAACTTGGTCATAACACTCGGTTTCTCAAACTCGGCCGCCTGTCTCGGCGCCTGCACCTCACTGACATCGATGCGCGACGCGCCATGTGCGCCCCCGCCGCCGCTATGCGTGTGGAAGACGCTCTTGCGCGCGCGCCGCCCCACAAAGTCCTTGAAGCTGAGCTTGCGCGTGGGCGGCTGCACTGCTGCTGCGCCCATGTGGGTGTCGCTGTCGCTGCCGGTGCTGAAGGACGCGGCGTCCTCGTCATCGTCATCGTCGTCGAAGACGCTGCGGTAGTCGTCGTCGTCGTCGTCGTCGTCCGAGTTGCCCGCCCGTCCGTCGCCCCCACGGCCCGAGCGCGCGTCCGAGACGAGGCAAAACGCGCCGTTGCGCGACGCGAGGCGCGATATGTCGGCGAGGTAGTTGTTCTTGAAGCCCTCGGGCTCGGGGACGACGACGCGGACGCGGCGCGGGTCGGCGGCGTGGTGGTGTTTGTGCAGGGACGAGGGCAGCGACGAGGACAGCGCGTCCGGGCGGTGGGTCTGCTGCAGCGCGAGGGCCGGGGCCGAGGCCGCGGGCGGCGTTGGCAGCGCCCGCTGCTGGAGCGGGTAGCGCAGGGAGGAGGAGCGCGCGGGCACGAGCGCTGGCGCTAGTGGTAAGGGCATCACGGCTGGCGCGTCGGCGTAGGGCGTGCTTGTTGTTCGGGGGCGTGAGGGCAGCATTCGTCCCCACGCTTGCTTGCTGCGCTGTTGCTGTTGCTGAGGCTGCGTGCTGGGGCGCGGCGCGCCGACGGCGGGCGCCGAGCCCGCTTGCTGGAAGTGGTGCTGCTGGTAGGGGTTGCGCGGGTGGTGGTGGTGGGAGTGGAGCGGCGAGCCGGGCCTGTTCTTCGTCGGGTCCCGGTACACCCAGATCTTGTTGATGAGGCGCGACGGCGGGATATAGATGTCGCAGGTCCAGAGGTGCTGCTCACTCGCGGCGGCGGCGGCGTCTCGCGGCTTTGCTGCTGCTGTTGCGGCGGCGGCGTCCTCTTCTGCGCTGATAAACCTGATCTCGATAACGCTGCAATTAGCCGCGTCGCCCTTCCTGCCCTCGCGGATCTGTTCGCGCGCGACGCGGGGGTCGTCGACGGCGCGCTCGTCGACCCAGAAGCGGATGCGCGAGGGGTAATACGGCAGCAGGTAGATGACCTCGTTGTACTCACGCGGGGGGTCGTCGGCGTCGGCGTCGTCGTGGTCGTCGTGCTGCTGCTCCTTGCCCGACGACGACGCCGTCGACGACGTTTCCGAGCTGCCCGACGACCGGCCCCCGCTCGACGCCGCTATCGCCGTCGTGTAGATTAGGTCGGCGTCGCTGCGCGGCCCTTTGCGGTTTGCGCGGCTGCCGTACGACGGCTTTTGCACTTCGAAGGTCGCGCTGATCTTGGACGACGAGGGCGACATGATGACTTTGCGTGAGATCTCCATGGTGGCGGCGTCGTGGCGGTCGTGGTGCTACTGGTGTTTGCTTTTGCTTTTTCTCTTTCTTCTTGTCTTCTTCTTTCTCCTCCTCTTCTTCTATTATTTACGTGCTCTCCTAGGTGGAAATGCGATTATGGGTATGTACGATCAGGGAGCTGATAATGCTGATGATGAAGCAGATGCTGACGATAATGATGATGCCAATCAAGGGGCGGGCCTGTAACGGTGCCGTCCGAGTCCGTCAGCGACGTAGGTCCTTTGATTTATCCTCGGCGTCCCCCATGCCTCGGAGCTGGCGAGAGGCGCGCTTCCAACGTAGAGAGACTAACAAATGAGACAAGAACGTGGCGGCAGCGCGAGGTGGTGGTGGGGGTCGACAAAGCATTCTTTCAGCCTTGCCAGCCCACTTGGCGTTTGATAATAGCCGCTCCATAGCATGCAGCGCGCACGCCCTTCGGTGGGGTGGTCCAAAGAGAGAAAGAAAAGAAGAAGAAAAGCGGCTTAGCTTACGTTAAAAGCAGGAGAGCCAGTCTGTTTGATGTTATTCGCAAAAACAAGGCAGAGTAATACTAGGTATGCTGTCCAGTGGGTTACAGCCGACGGGCCATAGCTGCAGGTTCAGAAATCTTCGCAAACGCAGTGGTCCTGTTGCGCCTGGGACCCTCGGCTTCCTCGCCGCTTTATAAATACGCTCGTCAGTCGACCGTCTAAGGGATAAATCGCTTCTTCATGTGTCCACAGAGTGGCGCCGCAGCGATCCGCTAAGACGTGGCAGAGAGATACAACGTACGTCTTCGGTCCGACACGCAACCGTGAGCAACAATGCGTAATCGCTTACTATCAATGCGTCGCTGCTCTCTCCCACTTCCACTCTTCACTCTTCACCATAGGATTGCGTTGAAGAAAAAAGAGAGAATGCGCGAGTAGAGACGCCAACAGAAGCCTAGGTCATGTCTGCCTGCACGGAACGACGGAAACACGCGCCGCATACCTCTGGGCTCGACGCCGATCCCTGCCCTTTTCTGCCTTCGGCGCCCGCGCGCAATGGCCGCCAAGACGAACCGTATCCCAGCGCCTGCTGCGCTCGTACTACCTCAACTCTCACTTTTTGGTCTTCTGCACGCGCCGAGTCTCTTGCGTAACCGATATAGTCAACTAATCTGCCAGCTTGCTCTCATATCTCCTCATTCCATACCACTCATCGCAACTAATTATTCCTCCCCATGCTCTGTCTAGTGTACAAATAGCTACCTGTCCTGCTTCCATAGAGCAGGGGAGCACTAAGCACCGAATTTTCTGAAGAATCAAACGCCAAATGCTCAAACTGTCACCGCTCGTCGCGACAGCCAGACCAGACTTTTCCAGACCAAAACTCTCATGAACGTCATTCATCCATCACCAGCCAACCAGGAGGTTGCCGGTCTCTATGCACAAGAAAGGGAAAGAAGAGGAGGGGCAAGGGTGAGAAGGGAACTGCTTAGAAGGCAAACGTGCAATCACACGCGGGCATTGCGCGCGAGGACTTGCAGCCTCGAGGTCGGCCACCGCCCCAAATCTCTTCCGACGATCTCAAGAAGAGCCTGGACTTGGAGATGGAGCCGCAACCAGCGCATGGCTCACGCCTGGGAAACACATGTTGGCATTGCAGGCGTATGGCCATTGGAAACCCTGGTTCCAGAGCGAATCTACTCTTCTTCGCTTTCAGAAGCGCTCGATTCATCTTCGCTCGATTCTTCCTTGTGTTGGGCAACTGCCATGATATCAGTAAGCGAACAGCTGGCCAATAGGATTCAGAGATAGTAATACCGGGCTCGGGGGAATGGTCGGAGGAAGAGCCTTTGTTGGTGAAGCCCTGAAGCTGCTTCCTGATGTCCGCAATGGCGGCCTCCTGCTCGAACTTACCCATGGGCTTATTCTTCCTTGGCTGAGTCGCGACGTTCTTCGCGCGCGAGGGCGGTTCGTAATCATCATCGTAAGTCGCTACCGCCGGGTTGGCTGGCGCAATCGTCTTGATGTACTTGAGCAGGTCGTGCAAGACTTCGTTGGGGATAGTGTCAATGTCCAGCTCAAGTTCATCGTCGTTCAGGCCCTGCAGGGATTAGTCGACCATCGTCGGGAAAAAACAGGGCTAAAACACACCTGAAGCTCAGGAACTCCGTTACGGATGAGCTGGACAGCCTTGGCCATCTGGGCTTCGTCCAGGTTGCCAATCGTCTCTGAAATGAGACGCTTCTCATCGAAAGAAATCGGACGCAACTTCTTCTTTTGCTTGATTGGGGCGGCAGGCTTTGTCTGCTTCTTGGGCTTGCTTGCCGTCTTCGCCATCTTCGACTTTTTACCGGCGAATTTGGGAGACGCCTTCTTCTTAGACTGCAAAGCTAACTGCTCCTGGGTTAATTGCATAATCTGCTGGGCAATCTGTGCTTGACGCTCCCGGATAGCTTCTTCTTCATCATCATCATTACTAACCTCGTCCTCTTCCCCGTCAGAGGACATGGGAGATCCTGGTTCTGATGGAGGGGCATGTTCCTCCATCCAGGCTTGCTTGCCTGCCCAGGACTTCTTGTAAACCTCCTCCAACATCTTGCCCATCTTGTGAACATCGTCCTGCTCGGGGTTGAATTTGTAGCAGTTTGCAAACATGAGTTCGATATCCGCCTTGACCTCCTTGGCACTGCTGTATTGACCATCCCGGAGCCGGCTTGAGATGGTGCCCAGGTCCATGGGCTTCTTGATGATCTTAAGATACGTCGGAATGTTGAGAGCGACGGGATCCACAGGATTCAAGAAGGGATACGAGAAACCCATGTACTTGCTCTTGTTCATCTCGGCCACCACTCCGCTCGCAAACTTCAACTCGAGTTGGGACCTCTTGTTCTTCGGCCTGGGGTTCGAGTACGGCAGGTCCTTTGGTGGCGGACGGTGGATCTCCCGCTTCGGGCGCCCGTCGCCCGCGTATGAATCGCGACGAATAAGCGGAGTGCCATCGGCTTGAAGGGCAAACGTGGACCCAGAAGCGTTCGTGGGAGAGTGTGCAGGCGGCATGTTGACCTTGGACTCCCGCCGTTGTTGCTTGTTGCCGGTTGAGACTGTTGGCTTCTTCGCCTTTTTGACGTGTTCAGATGAAGCATCGCGTCTCGGCATCGTATGCATCCCGCGCTCAAACCACACTTGCAAGTTCCATGCGGCAGGCGCAATCGGATGGGCTGGGCCGTTGAACAAGATACAGTTATCGATCATGAGATAGAAATCGCTCATGAAGTGGTCCACAGACTGATACTCGTGATGCTTCAACTTTGTTTCCATTGTGCTCAAATCCATTGGCTTCTTGATAATTTGAGGGTAAAGAGGAATGTTGAGCAAAACTGGATCGACGGGAGCCAAAAATGGAGTCGCAGACTTTGTCTTCTTCGCACCACGGAGACGTTCGAGTAGGAACTTGGACTGCGCTTGGGTCAATGGCTCCGAATCGTACTTCCTCTTTGGAGGCGCGTTGGGCGAGGGCGCGAAAGCTTGAGTTGAAACATCTGTCGAAGGCGCAGGCGCAGGCCCAGATGTGACACCGTTGGCCATGCCGGACGTGGGTGCTTCAGGCTTGGCTGTTGAAACAGATCCAGGCTCCGCCGAACCCGTCTTCGCACGCTTTGCCAATGGAATCTCATCCTCATCTTCCTCTCGCGCGCGCACCTTGTTCTGAGATGGCGCATCCCGCATCTCTTGGTCACCAGTAACGGGCGCGGTCGCAGTCGCGATGTCAGTCGCATCTTGGCCAGCAGTGGGGGGTGGCTCCAGCGCTGTGTCTGCAGCAGGTACGGGTGGGACCGCCTCAGTAGGTTCGTCTGACTTTGATACGTCGGCGGCCGCAGACGCTTCCGCTACCAGGTCTTGAAATTCCGTGGCCGCAGGAGTGTCTGTCTTGTCATCAACCTTGCCCTCGGAGGTGTTGGTTTCGGCGGGTTGAGCTAGCGCATCTTGCGACGCGTCTTGCGGCGCCATCTCCGGCGCCATCTCCGGCGCCATCTCCGGCGCCATCTCCGGCACTGTGTCCTGCGCGGTTTCCAACGCGTTATCCGGCTGAGTGGGCGACAAAGCAGAATCCATCTCTGAAGCTGCCTTTGTCGGCTCAGGTTCGTCGCGGAGATCCGAAGTCGCAGGTTCTACGGATGGAGGAAGGGCCGTGGGCGCAAGGTTGGCGGGCGGGTCGGGGTTCGGTTGCGTGTCTTGTGGCGCGTTTTCGAGAAACGGCGCGACGGGCGCAATGCCGCTCTCGATGTCGGTCACGGGGGCGGCAAAGGCGTCGGGCGCAGACAGGTCACCGTTGGCAGCGGTCGCGTCAAGAGCAGCGTTGTCGCCGTTGGTCGCGGTCGCGTCTTGGGGGTGCGCGTCGGCGGGGAAGTCAACGGAGAAGGGCGGCGCAGCGGCGTCATCAAAAAGAGTGTCAAGGTCATTTGAAGCACTAGAAGAGAGAATAAATACATGCGCGCGGACAAAGCAAGAGTGAAAGATGGCAATGGAAGGTGAAGGAGCAGGACTCACCCGTTGATGTTTGTATCCAAAGCCATCGTGTCTGCAGATGGAACGGGTTGCGCCTTGGGCTCTAGGGACGGCTTGTCCGGGGCAGGTGAAGCCATGAGGGCCATGCGAAGGGCGCAGAGGGATGGGGCAGCTCTTGCGGCCTTCGCGACGGGGATGCGCCGGAGCCACAAGGCTGTCGCGTCGGGGGCAGGGTCGCGAGGCGGGCGCTGGACGGGCGATGACGCGCTCGTGACAGATGACGTGGGGGTGGCTGCGGCGTGAGACTTTGCGAGGTCGGAAGGAAATCGAGGATCAAGAAGGGCCCAAGGCGGCAGAAGTATTAAATATGCCGGGCCGAGAGCAGCCGGGCCACGTGATTCGCTGGGCGCGTTAACAAGGGCGAGCCGTGGTTGGTGCGTCAGAGCGGCCAATGGTGGGCGGGTGCGTCGGGCGGCGGATGCGACGAGACAGGAGCGAGTGAGCCAGAACACCAAGACGGGCGCGGCCGGTATTTCAAGCAGCCAACGCCGCGCAGGGGCTGGAGTCTAAGCGCCCGTGCCGCTAGCCGCTTGAAGCCTAGCCCCCCTGCCTTAGATAATCCATCCCGGTTGAATTTTTCGATTCTACTCTCTCTCCAGTCTCCACGCCCGCCTGGCCACACTTACCCCGCCGCCCGCAAGTCCTCCTAACCACGGACTTAGTCCCTACCCTACCTACCTAGTTACCTTCCCTGCGCCGACAAACCCATCACCCCAACATACATACCTGGCCCAACGAAGCGCGCATTGGGCAGTATCATACATACATAACTAGGTACATACATACGAACTACCTACCTAGCCGATAGCCGACCCCGAGTCCGACATCACGAGCGGCGCGGAGAGAACAACTGCGAGCTTGAGAGCTGCAGGAACGAGCCCGACGAATAGGCCAAGGACACGCAGTCAGGCTGTCCGGCGCGGCCATGGCCGACGAAGAAGGCGCCGCCGATAGCGAATTGCTGCTACCTATACGCACCAAGCACGCCTTCATCGACCCGCGGTCCTGAACGGCTGCATACCAGCGTTGGGCCTCGACGGTTCGTGTCTCGGTTGCAGATAGTCTGGGCTGGATACTATAAAATAAACACACGGCTGCCGGCTCGTACATCTCGCGTCACACACGCGTTTTTTCGTGAACGCGCCCACCCGACACGCCGGGACCGCACATAAGTCGCGTCCGATTCGCTCTCGCAAAGCGCTTTCTATCAGATCATCAGCTCACCTCCCGCGTCATGCTCGCCCTTAACATCTTTTCCCGAAAAAGCCTGATCTGACAACACAGCAAACAGTCGATCCGTGGCAGACCGCCCTCCAACAGGTCCACTGCCGTCACGTGCTGACCCGCCGCAGTGTCCACCATCGGACCGATGTTGTTGTCCAGCCTCAATCCGTACGCATCCGGCGCCACAGCTGCTTACGTACCCCTGATACCTAAGGCGTCTTTTGAAGCTTGGCCCGGTACCTTGGTCCCCGCACTACGGCACTATTGCTCGCATACGGCAAGTCTGGGTGGGTGCGCCATCCATGCGTATTCGTGTTGAAAGGTAAAGTGGCTGTTTTGCATCGCCATCGCGGCGTTGGGTTCCTGCCGGCGTGCATGTTGTAGCCATCTGTGGTCATAAGCGTTAAGGAGGGGGATATAAGGGGTTCATAGTGGAGAGCGGAGGTGAAGAGCAGGGAGTCTACGTATGCACCTGACCTTGTGGGAAAGGCTCGTTCGCGGGAGCGTCCGCGTCACTCCGTGCCCGCGGGGGTCGGGTTTCTGCTGATCCGAATTCTAGAAGACCAGGTGTTGCTTCTAGAAGTAAGGACTTTCCTCCTACTCGCAACCAAGTTATTTTCAAAAAAAAAACGTCAACATGTAATTTCGTGAGTCTTTTCTAGGTGGTGTTACTCGTGTTCCTGCTGGAAGGTTTGCCAAGTCTCTCTTTATTTAATTTTTTTTTTTTTTTT